>NC_090782.1:24727500-25027500 GCF_040054535.1 Antennarius striatus
TAAATATGAAGCAGCCTGAAGATGAAGATGATGAAGATGAAAACGTGAACCTCAGCCTCTGGAGCTGCTCGGTTCGGTTCGGCATGAAGCGCTGTTGACGGCGCGCTGCTGGGTTCGTGTAGGAGCAGCGCCGCCTGGCGGCCAGGAACGGATCTGCAGCCAAGGGCAGCGGCAGCCAGGCGGCAGCGGCAGTCGGGCGGCAGCGGCAGCCGGGCGGCAGCGGCACCCAGGCGGCAGCGGCAGCGGCAGCGGCAGCGGCACCCAGGCGGCAGCGGCAGCAATCCGCCTCAGAGCTTCTCTTCATCGGCCGACCGGAGCTTCACGCCGCGGCGGAGCAGCGGAACAGAACCAGATCGATGAGTTTTAACGTGAGTTTGACTTTTATTTTTTATATCTTGGAGAGTTTCATCAGATGTGACGATCATAAATGAAGCGAATGTGTTTATGGCGTTTATATTAAAATGAAAAATGAAATAGTTGAGGTGTAGAAATACAGGAAATGTAGATTATTGCTGTTCTGCCTGATCCGAACCCGTCTGGAACATTTAATGTTTTCAATGTCACGATGTTTAAACTGATCCTAAAAACAAACAATTTTATTTATGTATTCATAGAATTTAATTTAATTTAATTTAATTTAAACCTTAGATATTTTTTCAAGAATTAATCATTTATGTTTTTGAAAGATAAATAATTTTGTTCTGGTTTGTTCAGACGGACTGTTTTTAATCAGCTCACTGTTATAATAATAATAATATCAATAATAGTAATAGTAATTATTATTATTAATATTGTTAAATTTGTTTAAATGTCTATAATATTATTAAATGTGTATTTAATGTAGATGAATTATTTTTTAGGAATTATCGTCGTTCCTTGTTGAGCCACTGCCCCGCCCACAAACTTTCACAAACAACAACAATAAATAAGAATAAAATAACGTCCTGTTTTGTTCAGAGGTGATTTTATTGTTAGGAGTTTCAAGGAAAAGTCGTTAAATAAATAAATAAATAATTAATTTTCTGTCTTTTTTAAGATCCTTGATAAAAAATATTAACAGTTGAGTTAAGAGATCGTCTAACTTACAAATAAAACTATTAAGTTTTTAAATATGTAAATGAACCCTGAAACCTTGACGTAGTAAAGAACAGTAAAAAAAAAAAAAGACAATAAATGTTTGAGCAGTTAAATTCTGTTAATGTTTGAATAATTAAAAGTAAATTAAAAAATAAATCAGAAATAAGTAAACAATAATAAACAATAAGTCGTTTGTTTTCTGTTCTCGTTCTCTTCTGTCTGAGCGAAGGACCGGCACCTCGGGCTGCTTCTGCTCCTCCTGCTGAGGAAGAGGAGGAGGAGGAGACGATCTTTCTCCTCTGGTTCTGTTGTTGTTCTCATGCGGGGGTCAAAGGTCAAACCACAGATAAAGCTGCAAACACTGAGTTCATCCAGCCTGATCCTCCTCGGAGTAAAGGAGCGATCGCTCCACAGGACGGTCTAATAGCATGAATAAATAACACACACACACACACACACACACACACACACACACACACACACACACACACACATGCAGCTCTCGTTGTGATTCCTAGACAGACGAACTCATACACTTTTAATGGGTCCTTCTCTAAAATGCTGGATTCCTCCGACCCCCCCTCCACTGAGTGTGTCTTGGGGGGTTGGGGAGTCTGGGAGGGGCGGGGTCAAGGTCATCCACCGGCCCAGGGGTGCGATTTCATTTTTCCAGATGGGGGGGAGTGAGCGGTCCCAGGGCCCAGGAAACCCCAAGGCTTGAAATGGAACCGCGTCGCCTGAAGCGTCGACCTGAAGACGAGGGTTCGTCCTCACCATCCTCTGAAGCTCCTCCCATCGCTGATCACATCACCAATCACCTCACAATCACATCACCGATCACATTACTGATCACATCACCAATCTCCTCACGATCACATCCCCAATCACATTACTGATCACCTCACCGATCACATCACTGATCACATGACCGATCATATCCCCCATCACATCACAGATCACCTCACCGATCACCGATCACCTCACCGATCACATCATCAATCACATGACCGATCATATCCCCCATCACATCACAGATCACCTCACCGATCACCGATCACCTCACCGATCACATCATCAATCACCTCACCAACCATATTTTTTATCGCATCACTGATCACCTCACCGATCACCTCACCGATCACATCAATGATCACCTCACGATCACATCCATCCATCACACTAAAATAAAAATATCAAAACAACTCCGATGTTTGATGGATCCTGTTTCTAATCTTGATCTTGATCCTTATCCTGAATCTGATCCTGATCAGAACTTACACCCGATCGTTCACATTTATGTCTTTGTTTTGATGACACACAAACAACTACTTATTAATTTATTAATTTTTTAATAATTGATGATGAAACTCAGAAATAACAAAAATAACATGAAATTTCTTTTGTAGGATTTTTAGAGAATTAATTCTGTGTAACTTTGTACAAATACAAAATAAAATTATAAAATAAATAAAATCCTTCTCAGTTTTAAAATGACACAAATGTTTTTTTATAACATTATTCTTACATAAAATCACTGTTAAAATCAATTACAGCATTTTTTTCCTGGTTGAAATGTTCAAAACTTGAAACAGGAGTTTATCTTTTTATTTTTTTTGTTAGAAAATGTTGCCAGAATTTAAAATTTAAAAGCTTTTCAAACAAAGGTTTCACAGCATGAATAAGTTATTTAGTGAGTGAGGAGGCTGAAGGTCGCCCTTCATCAAATCCCTTTCGCTTTGATTTCAATTCAACAAGACCTTCAAAATAAAAGCACCACAGTTCCAGGCCAGGTTTAGTCCTAAATGTTCTCTGTAGGGAAAATGAACATTTTTATTTGCCTCATTTACGACATCCATTTCAGAGATTAAGTGTTTCTCTTTGGAATTAGGGGCTGAATCTGAGGCTTCATGTTGTTTAGAATTAGAATTTGGAGTCAAGTTTGTTTTAATATGGAAAGACTGTCACCAATACCTATTAAATTTGTTCAATAAATCCCCTAAAATCTGATATTTTATTTAAATTTTTTGCTCCAAAAAATACCCAGAAAAACAATAAGCTCTTTCATCACAGCTGGAATCTGCAGAGAATGTTTATTATTTCAGTCGATAACTGATAATTAATGACCGATCGATATAAGTGGGACTCCTGGCTGCAGCTCTGTGAGGCTGTGATCGTCGGACACGACAAATCTGTTCTTCTCACATCTTTCTATCCAGTCTGGTGTCCTGATATTTCAGCTTACGTCTGTTTTTTTGAGCTGCATTATGTGATGTGATTTTGTAAAATACTTTGGGAGAAGCCGATTGAATAAGAAATGAAAAGATAAAGCAGCTGTTCCATATTTATTACAGGGGGGCACTTAAATCTGTGCGTGTCGCCGTCACATGTCTGAGCAGCGAAGCAAATGTTTGTGGTTTTGCTTTTTATTTATTCATTTATTTATTTGTTCTCTGGTGAGTGGGATTACCTCTGAATTATGGAACAGTCCCCTTCCTCTCCTTAAGTAAAAAATAACATCTGTCCGGCAAATGGAGAGCTTAGTGTTTCTCTATAATTAATGGTAAAAGCCTCCAGAGCCGCACATAAAATATACATCCAGCACGGAGGACCCTAACAAAGAGAGCGAGAGAATGCAGGGAGGAGAATGGGGAAGGGGGGGGGGGCAGACAGATGAGAGGAAGAAAACAGCAGATTACAGAAAAAATAAAAATGAAAACTACATGAGAAAAATCAGTTCAAGCAGTTCAACTAGGTCCACACAGGCTTAAATGAAGTAATCTATTACATTATATACACATTTCATATGAAACACAGTGACCTCCAGTGGTTCACATCCAGAACACACCAGAGTGTGACCCTGATCCGGGTCAGATTCTAATAAATCACGATCCAAACTGACCTGAGATCAGATCGGACTCAGGTTTATTTTCTGGGTTCCTGATGTGAAAATAATTTATCCAATTGGTTAACAGCTTCAAAGATGAGTGTTTCTTTGTCTGTGACGTCATGGTCGGCTGTTTCCACACCCCGCTGTTGTTTAGATTACTTACAAACAACACAAACAGTAAATGGGGAAAAACTACAGATTTATAATTAAATGATGAAACTTTTATATTCATAAAAATACATTTATTTTATATAACTAGTTTTTAAAAAAAATTTAATCTTATATTTTTATCAGCCTTAATTTTCATGAAAAAAGCCTTTATTTTGTTTTAAATTTATATTATTAAATTCGTAACGCGACGCCTCAGGTCAAATAATTCGGCCGGAACTAAACATCAAACTCGTTTCCCGTCGGAACCACATTGATGTTGGACGGGAGCGATGGGAAGATGGCGGCCGCCCTGCTGCAGATGTCCTGTTGGTACCGGGGGATGATAGCGGTCAGGGCTCCCGGCATTCGGACGCTGATCCCCGGGCTGGTACCGGCGCAGTTCCGGGCGTTCTCCGTGCGGAAGGAACCGGAAATGGAGGAGAACCCGTTCTTTAAGAAATACCAGGACAAGATCCAGAAGCTACGCAGGTTAGCGGCTAACGCAGCTAGCAGCGACATGTCCGGAAGTCCTTTAGGAAAGTCCGATATTTTAAATTCGAAACGCTTTTAAACCGGATTAAATTCGATGTAGAATTGTGAAAAATACTTAATTTAAAATCTAATGACTTTAAGATGTTTTCGGCTTTCGGCAAAATCGTAGAATTTTTCATGTTTCAGGAAATCGAACCTAACAAATGTTTATCGGAGCGTCACAGGAAGCGGAAATCAACGTTTAGTCCGTCAGTAAATATCTGGATTATTCTATGGAATCTGCGCCTTGACCTTGACCTAAAGGAGTGTTTGGTGTTTTCTGGTATTTCCAGCACCAGACCAAAAGAGTTCGAGTTCCGGCTGGAGAAACGACATGAAGCCCAGAAGGAGTTCCTGGGGGCGTCGAAGCAGGAGGAGTTCATGCGGCTCATGGAGGAAGAGGTAACGTTGCATGTTGCATGACTTTTAGGAAGGAGTTAAGACAGGCCCTGGGGGGTCAGGAGGTGCTTCCAGATGACTGGACAACTACAGCTAATGTGATCAGGGAGACAGGTAGGAGAGTACTTGGTGTGTCATCTGGAAGGAAAGTAGATAAGGAGACTTGGTGGTGGAATGAGGAGGTACAGGAGTGTATACAGAGAAAGAGGTTAGCTAAGAAGAAGTGGGACACTGAGAGGACTGAGGAGAGTAGACAGGAGTACAGGGAGATGCAGCGTAAGGTGAAGGTAGAGGTAGCAAAGGCCAAACAAGAAGCTTATGATGACTTGTATGCTAGGTTGGACAGTAAGGAGGGAGAGACTGATCTATACCGGTTGGCAAGACAGAGAGATAGAGATGGGAAGGACGTGCAGCAGGTTAGGGTGATTAAGGATAGGGATGGAAGTCTATTGACAGGTGCCAGCAGTGTGATGGGAAGATGGAAAGAGTACTTTGAAGAGTTGATGAACGTGGAAAATGAGAGAGAACAAAGACTAGAAGAGGTGACTGTTGTGGACCAGGAAGTAGCAAAGATTAGTCAGGATGAAGTGAGGAGGGCATTGAAGAGGATGAAGAGTGGAAAGGCAGTCGGTCCTGATGATATACCTGTAGACGTATGGAAGTGTCTAGGAGAGGTGGCGGTAGAGTTTCTGACTGGGTTGTTCAACAGGATCTTAGATAGTGAGAAGATGCCTGAGGAATGGAGGAGAAGTGTGCTGGTGCCCATTTTTAAGAACAAGGGAGATGTGCAGAGTTGTGGCAACTACAGAGGAATAAAGCTGATGAGACATACAATGAAGGTATGGGAGAGAGTAGTGGAAGCTAGACTAAGGGCAGAAGTGAACATTTGTGAGCAGCAGTATGGTTTCATGCCAAAACAGAGTACTACAGATGCAGTATTTGCTTTGAGGATGTTGATAGAGAAGTACAGAGAAGGCCAGAGGGAGCTGCATTGTGTTTTTGTAGATCAAACTATCAATCAATAAAGAAAAATAACATTAGACATCAGTTAGGACATTAACTTTGTCCAAAACTTTGTGGGGAAACTTCGTCTTTGGTCAAAGCACACTTTTGACCTACGTGTTTTTAGACTCTCTGACCTTTAATGCTCTCGCGGGCCACATAAAATGATGTGGAGGGCCACATTTGGCCCCGGGGCCTTGAGTTTGACACATGTGATCTACATAATGAAGAGTAATTAAAGAAGGAATGTTTGTCCTGGTGGTGTTGTCATGTTTTCCAGCTGGACAGGAAGGACAGGATGGCGGTGGGCGGAGCTTCAGCGGCTTTCACGAAGAACAAGGTGAGGCGAGTGGAGATGAAAATCAAACGCTTGTTTTCACTGATGATGATGATGATGATGATGATGATGATGATGATGATGGTGGTGGTCATGTGACCTCCAGACGCTGGGCTCCATCCTCAACCTGGAGATGATCCAGGAGAAGACGGGGGAGGAGATCACCGAGGTGGGTGTGGTCGGCTTTCGCCGCCGGGTGTCGCTTCTTTACTCTTCCTACTAGAAACTTTTGTTTTCTCCTCTCAGCTCTGGACGAAGTTTTATTCCACCAAAGACACCGTCAGCGCCGCCATCCCGGTAAGCTCCTCCCCCCCGTGTGACTCACAGAGCTGTGGTTAGGTACCGCTGGTTATGGCTCATGTGATTGGTTTAAGGTCTATATTTGTGCGTTTAGCACTTCCTGTTTCGGTTGAGATTGAGTTACAGAAGAAGAATCAAATAGTTAAAAAAAAAAACTGCAACGTTGCCACCCAGTGGTCGGAGTGTGAACGACCGGCGCCGTCGCTCTGACGCCGCTGTCCCCTCTTTTTCAGGCACAGATGTACGACTTGATCTTCAGCAGATCCCAGACCTGTCAGATGGTAAGAACCCTGCTGGCCCAGTAGAACCAACTGGTTCCTCCCCACTTCCTGTGTGGGTATCAGCCAATCAGGACGTGTTCTCCTGTCGCCCTCAGTTCCTCTACGCGTTGCCTCAGAAGGACGGTTACGAGTTCTTCGTGGGTCAGTGGTCCGGACACGAGCTGCACTTCACCTCCCTCATTAACGTGCAGGTGAGCCGTGATCGTGGGCGGGGCTCCGGCGCCCCCTGCTGGCGGCTGGTGGCGCTGCATGCGCAGCTCATTCGGGCCTTTTTAACCACATCTCCTCTGCCCTCAGACGCTGGGGGAGAATGCCCCCAGTCAGCTGATCCTCTACCACTACCCAGACCTGAAGCAGGACAAGGGCGTGGTCCTCATGACGGCCGAGATGGACCCCAAGTTCATCGTAAGTCCCCCTCCTGCCCCTACTCACGTTACAGTCAGGTGTCTACATAGTATTGGCAAGACACCTGACTCCTTCATTGGCTGACTGTCTGCCCCCCCCCCTCCCCTCAGACCGTCCATCAGGCTCAGTGCTTGGCCAATCAGGTGCAGCTGTTCTACGGCACGCGGAGGGAGGAGACGTACCGATTGGTGGAGACGTTTAACCACCATCCTGCAGACTTCAAGCACATGTCTGTGGTGGCGGAGCTGGAGCAGAGCGGCCTGGGGCCAGCAGTGGCCCCCACAGGGTCGTAGGAGGACTGAATGGGGGGGGCCCCGGGACCCTCCGGTCTCATTTAAGACTGTGTTTGTTCAGGTCCTGCGTTCATCGTCCTGCATGAAGCAGAACGGTTTACAGGAGCTTCTCACCACAGAAGAAGAGTCGCCGCTTCCGTTACGAATGACTTTGGAGGAGGAAGACTTTTAATATATAGAATAAACATAATGAACCCCAACAAGCCCACATCCTCCAGTTAAAGTGTTTCAATGGTTCTTCTTCTGTTTCTTGGAAAAGCATCGTTGGTCTGGAGTTGTTGTGAAGTAAACACTTTAACTCTTTAAGTGTCAAGAGAATTATTTACGTCTTTTTTGTCGAATTCAAAGAATCTCCTGGATGTTTGACCTGATGATGAAGATGAGGGCGTTGCACTGGAGTCTTGTACAGGTGAGGCGAAGGAGAAGAAAAGGTGTTCCTCAGGGAGCAGGAAGGACAGAAACTCTGCTCAGACTGTGCCTCTAAAAGTTTGATCCTCTTAAAACTTTCATCTGATATCAGGATTGAATCAGAAATAATTTAATGCACAGAAAATGTTTGAACTATAAATTCCATTCAAATGTAAAGATTAAAGAGAAAATCATTTAATCCAGTCAAAGATTTTACAAATGTCACAAAATGACTTGTTTCCGGCTCTCTTTGTCCGTTTGACTCCTCCCACTCTGGATCAGGTGTTTCCGGTTGTTTTCTGTGTATTTCCTGTTCTTCAGGTTATACTTGAATACTTTTTTCCCCCAGAAAACCAGCAGCTTTCCATGTTTTTTTTTAATTTTTATGAAGGTAAGAACGCGTTCAAACATCATCAGAGACTTGAGCGTCACAGCTGATCCGCGGATCTTCAGCCTCCTCTAGTGGCCATTGACGGTTTGACGGCTCAAATCTGCTTTTCTATTTATCACATTTAAACTGAGTGGAAACAAAAAAACTGAAGTATCAAAAACAAATTAATGGGGTAAAATAAAATTTAATTAATTTTAATGAATTTGAGAAAATAAATGTTCTTAAAGAGTTAATTTAAAGCTGGGGTCTCCAAATTTTTCCTGTGAGGGCAACATAACTTTTCCCTTCTTTAATGGGTAGTCGGGTCAGTTTTTAAAAGAAATCGTATTGATACTTAAGTGGAAACAGTTGTCTTCCAGAAAGCCACACATTACCAAATATTAATAATCCTTTAATAACAGAAAAAAGTCATGAAATAATAGCCAATAATGAAATATACAACACTATTAAATACATATCAACCAAATAACACTGTCGGGGTTTTTCACATGAAAAAAGGCCTAATGACAAATATTTATTAGGCCAAAAAACTTCTCGAAAAAAAAAGTGTTTTTGGACTGACCGACCGGTCGAAAAATTACAAAATTTTTTTTACAGAGTGGCATATCAAAAAAAAAAATTCTTGACTGGAGGGTCAAAATTTCTTTTTTCTTCAGATTAAGGAGTAAAAAATTACAAATAATTTTTTTCGGAGTGGAACATTTAAAAAAAATTTCTTGAGTGGAGGGTCAAAAAAAATTTTTTTTCTTCAGATTGTGGAGTAAAAAATGGCGAAAACATTTTTTCAGAAAGGAACATTAAAAAAATTTTTTGACTGGAGAGTTAAAAAATTTTTTCAGATTGTGGAGTAAAAAATGACAAAAAATTTTTTACAGAGTGGCACATCAAAAAAAATTTTCTTGACTGGGGAGTTAAAAAATTTTTTCTTCAGATTGTGGAGTAAAAAATTACAAAAAAATTTTTACAGAGTGGCACATCAAAAACAACAATTCTTGACTGGAGGGTCAAAAAAAAGTTTATTTTCTTCGGGTTGTGGAGTAAAAAATTAAAAAAAAATTTTGTCAGAGTGGCGCATGAAAATTTTTTTTTGTTGACTGGCAGGTCGAAGAAAATTTTTTTTCTTCACATTGTGAGGTAAAAAATTACAAAAAATTTTTTTATAGAGTGGCACATGAAAAATAAAATTCTTGACTGGAGGGTCAAAAAATTGTTTTTTCTTCAGATTGTGGAGTAAAAAATTAGAAAAAAGATTTTTCAGAGTGGAACATTTAAAAAAAATTTCTTGACTGGCGGCTCAAAAAAAAGTTTTTTTTCTTCAGATTGTGGAGTAAAAAATTACCAAACAAATTTTCAGAGTGGCACATCAAAAAACGAATTTCTTGACTGGTGGGTAAAAACATTTTTTTTTCTTCAGATTGCGAAGTAAAAAATTACAAAAAATGTTTTTCAGAGTGGAACATTAAAATAAAATTTCTGAAAGGAGGGTCAAAAAATTGTTTTTCTTCAGATTGTGGAGTAAAAATTACAAAAATTTTTTTCCAGAGTGGAACATTAAAAGGCATTTCTTGACTGGCAGGTCAAAAAAAAATTTTTTTCTTCAGATTGTGGAGTAAAAAATTACAAAACTTTCTTTCAGAGTGGCACATCAAAAACACACTTTCTCGACTGGCAGGTCAAAAAAAAATTTTTTTTCTTCAGATTGAGGATTAAAATGTTACAAAAATATATTTTCAGAGTGGCACATCAAAAAAAAATTCTTGACTGGCGGGTCAAAAAATTTTTTTTTCTTCAGATTGTGGAGTAAAAAATTACAAAATTTTTTTTACAGAGTGGCACATCAAAAAAAAATTTCTTGACTGGAGAGTTAAAACATTTTTTTTCTTCAGATTGTGGAGTAAAAAATTATCAAATTTCTTTTTGTCAGAGTGGCGCAACAAAAAAAATTTTGTTGACTGGCAGGTTGAAGAAATTTTTTTTTCTTCACATTGTGAGGTAAAAATTACAAAAATGTTTTTTCAGAGTGGAACATCAAAAAAAAATTTCTTGACTGGCGGGTCAAAAATTTTTTTTTTTCTTCAGATTGTGGAGTAAAAAATTACCAAACAAATTTTCAGAGTGGCACATCAAAAAAAGAATTTCTTGACTGGCGTGTCAAAAAAATTTTTTTTCTTCAGATTGTAAGGTAAAAAATTACAAAAAATTTTTTTCAGAGTGGAGCATCAAAAAATTTTTTTCTTGACTGGAGAGTTAAAACATTTTTTTTCTTCAGATTGCGGAGTAAAAAATTACAAAAATTTTTTCACAGTGGCACATCAAAAACAACAATTCTTGACTGGAGGGTCAAAAATTCTTTTTTCTTCAGATAGTGGAGTAAAAAATTACAAAAATATTTTTTCAGAGTGGAACATTAAAAAAAAAAATTCTTGACTGGCGGGTCAAAAAAAATTTTTTTTTCTTCCGGTTGTGGAGTAAAAAATTACAAAATTTTTTTTACAGAGTGGCACATAAAAAATAAAATTTTTGAAAGGAGGGTCAAAAAAATTTTTTTTCTTCAGATTGTGGAGTAAAAAATTACAAAAATATCATTTCAGAGTGACACATCACAAAAAAGATTTCTTGACTGGAGGGTCAAAAAAATTTAATTTCTTCAGATTGTGGAGTAAAAAATTACAAAAATTGTTTTTCAGAGTGGAATATTAAATAAAAAAAATCTTGACTGGCGTGTCAAAAAAAGTTTTTTTTCTTCGGTTTGTGGAGTAAAAAATTACAAAAAATTTTTTTTCAGAGTGGCACATTAAAGAAAAAATTTCTTGACTGGCGGGTCAAAAATATTTTTTTTTCTTCAGATTGTGGAGTAAAAAATTACCAAACAAATTTTCAGAGTGGCACATCAAAAAAAGAATTTCTTGACTGGCGGGTCAAAAAAAATTTTTTTCTTCAGATTGTGGTGTAAAAAATTACAAAAAAATTTTTACAGAGTGGCACATCAAAAAAAATTTTATTGACTGGGGAGTTAAAAAAATTTTTTCTTTGGGTTGTGGAGTAAAAAATTACTCAAATTTTTTACAGAGTGGCACATAAAAAATAAAATTTTTGAAAGGAGGGTCAAAAAATTTTTTTCTTCAGATTGTGGAGTAAAAAATTACAAAAAATTTTTGTCAGAGTGGAACATTAAATAAAATTTTTTTTGACTGGCGGGTCAAATAAAAGTTTTTTTCTTCGGATTGTGGAGTAAAAAATTACAAAAAATTTTTTTCAGAGTGGCACATCAAAAAAAATTTTTGACTGGAGAGTTAAAAAAAAATTTTCTTCAGATTGTGGAGTAAAAAATTACAAAACATTTTTACAGAGTGGCACATCAAAAAAAAAATCTCGACTGGAGGGTCAAACAAAATTTTTTCTTCAGATTGTGGAGTAAAAAATATTAAAAAAAATTTTTCAGAGTGGAACATTAAAAAAATTTTTTGTTGACTGGCGGGTCAAAAAAAGTTTTTTTTGTCAGATTGTGGAGTAAAAAATTACAAAACATTTTTACAGAGTGGCACATCAAAAAAAAAATCTCGACTGGAGGGTCAAACAAAATTTTTTCTTCAGATTGTGGAGTAAAACATATTTAAAAAATTTTTTCAGAGTGGAACATTAAAAAAATTTTTTGTTGACTGGCGGGTCAAAAAAAGTTTTTTTTGTCAGATTGTGGAGTAAAAAATTACAAACAAATTTTTACAGATTGGCACATCACAAAAAAGATTTCTTGACTGGAGTGTCAAAAAAATTTTTTTCTTCAGATTGTGGAGTAAAAAAATTACCATTTTTTTTTTGTCAGAGTGGCGCATCCAAAAAAAATTTTGTTGACTGGCAGGTCGAAGAAAATTTTTTTTCTTCAGATTGTGGAGTAAAAATTACAAAAAAAATTTTTCAGAGTGGAACATAAAAAAAATAATTCTTGACTGGAGGGTCAAAAGAAATTTTTTTTCTCCAGATTTTGGAGTAAAATATTAAAAAAATATCTTTTCAGAGTGGCACATAACAAAAAAATTTTCTTGACTGGCGGGTCGAAAAAAATTTTTTTTTTCAGATTTTGGAGTAAAATACTACAAAAATATCTTTTCAGAGTGGCACATCACAAAAAAAATTTCTTGACTGGCGGATAAAAAAAAATTTTTTTCTTCAGATTGTGGAGTAAAAAATCACAAACAAATTTTTACAGATTGGCACATCACAAAAAAGATTTCTTGACTGGAGGGTCAAAAGAAATTTTTTTTCTTCAGATTTTGGAGTAAAATATTAAAAAAATATCTTTTCAGAGTGGCACATCACAAAAAAAATTTCTTGACTGGCGGGTCAAAAAAAGTTTTTTTTGTCAGATTGTGGAGTAAAACATTACAAACAAATTTTTACAGATTGGCACATCACAAAAAAGATTTCTTGACTGGAGTGTCAAAAAAAATTTTTTCTTCAGATTGTGGAGTAAAAAAATTACCATTTTTTTTTTGTCAGAGTGGCGCATCCAAAAAAAATTTTGTTGACTGGCAGGTCGAAGAAAATTTTTTTTCTTCAGATTGTGGAGTAAAAATTACAAAAAAAATTTTTCAGAGTGGAACATAAAAAAAATAATTCTTGACTGGAGGGTCAAAAGAAATTTTTTTTCTCCAGATTTTGGAGTAAAATATTAAAAAAATATCTTTTCAGAGTGGCACATCACAAAAAAATTTTCTTGACTGGCGGGTCGAAAAAAATTTTTTTTTTCAGATTTTGGAGTAAAATACTACAAAAATATCTTTTCAGAGTGGCACATCACAAAAAAAATTTCTTGACTGGCGGATAAAAAAAATTTTTTTTCTTCAGATTGTGGAGTAAAAAATCACAAACAAATTTTTACAGATTGGCACATCACAAAAAAGATTTCTTGACTGGAGGGTCAAAAGAAATTTTTTTTCTTCAGATTTTGGAGTAAAATATTAAAAAAATATCTTTTCAGAGTGGCACATCACAAAAAAAATTTCTTGACTGGCGGATAAAAAAAAATTTTTTTCTTCAGATTGTGGAGTAAAAAATCACAAACAAATTTTTACAGATTGGCACATCACAAAAAAGATTTCTTGACTGGAGTGTCAAAAAAATTTTTTTTCTTCAGATTGTGGAGTAAAAAAATTACAATTTGTTTTTTGTCAGAGTGGTGCATCCAAAAAAATTTTTGTTGACTGGCAGGTCGAAGAAAATTTTTTTTCTTCAGATTGTGGAGTAAAAATTACAAAAAAAATTTTTCAGAGTGGAACATAAAAAAAATAATTCTTGACTGGAGGGTCAAAAGAAATTTTTTTTCTTCAGATTTTGGAGTAAAATATTACAAAAATATCTTTTCAGAGTGGCATATCACAAAAAAATTTTCTTGACTGGCGGGTCGAAAAAAATTTTTTTTTCTTCAGATTTTGGAGTAAAATACTACAAAAATATCTTTTCAGAGTGGCACATCACAAAAAAAATTTCTTCACTGGCGGATAAAAAAAAAAAAAATTTCTTCAGATTGTGGAGTAAAAAATCACAAAAAAATTTTTACAGATTGGCACATCAAAAAAAAGATTTCTTGACTGGAGTGTCAAAAAAAATTTTTTTCTTCAGATTGTGGAGTAAAAATTACAAAAAAAATTTTTCAGAGTGGAACATAAAAAAAATAATTCTTGACTGGAGGGTCAAATAAAAAATTTTTTTCTTCAGATTTTGGAGTAAAATACTACAAAAATATATTTTTAGAGTGGCACATCACAAAAAATTTTTCTTGACTGGCGGATAAAAAAAATTTTTTTTCTTCAGATTGAGGAGTAAAAAATTACAAACAAATTTTAACAGAATGGCACATCACAAAAAAGATTTCTTGACTGGAGGGTCAAAACATTTTTTTTCTTCAGATTGTGGAGTAAAAAATTACAAAAATTTTTTTGTCAGAGTGGCGCATAAAAAAAATTTTTGTTGACTGGCAGGTCGAAGAAATTTTTCTTTCGTCAGATTGTGGAGTAAAAAATTTTAAAAAAATTTTTTCAGGGTGGCACATCAAAAAAAAATTTCTTGACTGGAGAGTTAAACAAAAAATTTTCTTCAGATTGTGGAGTAAAAAAATCAAAAAAAATTTTTCAGTGTGGAACATTAAAAATTTTTTTTATTGACTGGCGGGTCAAAAAAAGTTTTTTTTCTTCGGGTTGTGGAGTAAAAAATTACAAAAAAATTTTTTTAGGAGTGGCACATCAACAAAAATTTTCTTGACTGGCAGGTCAAAAAAAGTTTTTTTTCTTCGGGTTGTGGAGTAAAAAATTACGAACAAATTTTAACAGAATGGCACATCACAAAAAGATTTCTTCAGATTGTGGAGTAAAAAATTACAAAATTTTTTTTGTCAGAGTGGCGCATACAAAAAATTTTTGTTGACTGGCAGGTCGAAGAAATTTTTCTTTCGTCAGATTGTGGAGTAAAATATTACAAAAATATCTCTTCAGAGTGGCACATCACAAAAAAATTTTCTTGACTGGCGGGTCAAAAAAAGTTTTTTTTTTCAGATTGTGGAGTAAAAAATTACAAAAAATTTTTTTCAGAGTGGCACATCAAAAAATTTTTTTCTTGACTGGGGAGTTAAAAACTTTTTTTCTTCAGATTGTGGAGTAAAAAATTACAAAAATATTTTTTCAGAGTGGAACATTAAAAAAAAATTTCTTGAGTGGCGGGTCAAAAAAAGTTTTTTTTCTTCGGGTGGTGGAGTAAAAAAATTTAAAAAAAATTTTTGTCAGAGTGGCGCATAAAAAAAAATTTTGTTGACTGGCAGGTCGAAGAAAATTTTTTTTCTTCAGATTGTGGAGTAAAAATTACAAAAAAAATTTTTCAGAGTGGAACATAAAAAAAATAATTCTTGACTGGAGGGTCAAAAGAAATTTTTTTCTTCAGATTTTGGTGTAATATTATTACAAAAATATCTTTTCAGAGTGGCACATCACAAAAAACTTTTCTTGACTGGCGGGTCAAAAAAAATGTTTTTTCTTCGGATTGTGGTGTAAAAAATCACCAAAAAGTTTTTTCAGAGTGGCACAACAAAAACAACAATTCTTGACTGGAGGGTCAAAAATTCTTTTTTCTTCAGATTGTGGAGTAAAAAATTACAAAAATATTTTTTGAGAGTGGAACATTAAAAAAAATTTCTTGACTGGCGGTCAAAAAAAAGTTTTTTTTCTTCCGGTTGTGGAGTAAAAAATTACAAAATTTTTTTTCAGAGTGGAACATAAAAAAAATAATTCTTGACTGGAGGGTCAAAAAAATTTTTTTTTCTTCAGATTTTGGAGTAAAATATTACAAAAATATCTTTTCAGAGTGGCACATCACAAAAAAATTTTCTTGACTGGCGGGTCAAAAAAAATTTTTTTTGTTCGGATTGTGGTGTAAAAAATTACAAAAAAATTTTTTCAGAGTGGCACATCAAAAAAAAAATTTCTTGACTGGAGAGTTAAACAAAAATTTTTCTTCAGATTGTGGAGTAAAAAATCACAAAAAAATTTTTTCAGAGTGGAACATTAAAAAAAAATTTCTTGACTGGCGGGTCAAAAAAATTTTTTTTACTCAGATTGTGGAGTAAAAAAGTACAAACAAATTTTAACAGATGGCACATCACAAAAAAGATTTCTTGACTGGAGGGTCAAAAAAAATTTTTTTCTTCAGATTTTGGAGTAAAATATTACAAAAATTTTTTTTCAGAGTGGCATATCACAAAAAAATTTTCTTGACTGGCAGGTCAAAAAAAATTTTTTTTTCTTCAGATTTTGGAGTAAAATATTACAAAAATATCTTTTCAAAGTGGCACATCACAAAAAAAATTTCTTGACTGGCGGGTCAAAAAAAATTTTTTTTGTTCGGATTGTGGTGTAAAAAATTACAAAAAAATTTTTTCAGAGTGGCACATCAAAAAAAAAATTTCTTGACTGGAGAGTTAAACAAAAATTTTTCTTCAGATTGTGGAGTAAAAAAATCACAAAAAATTTTTTTCAGAGTGGAACATTAAAAAAAAATTTCTTGACTGGCGGGTCAAAAAAAATTTTTTTACTCAGATTCTGGAGTAAAAAAGTACAAACAAATTTTAACAGATGGCACATCACAAAAAAGATTTCTTGACTGGAGGGTCAAAAAAAATTTTTTTCTTCAGATTTTGGAGTAAAATATTACAAAAATTTTTTTTCAGAGTGGCATATCACAAAAAAATTTTCTTGACTGGCAGGTCAAAAAAAATTTTTTTTTCTTCAGATTTTGGAGTAAAATATTACAAAAATATCTTTTCAGAGTGGCACATCACAAAAAAAATTTCTTGACTGGCGGGTCAAAAAAAATTTTTTTTGTTCGGATTGTGGTGTAAAAAATTACAAAAAAATTTTTTCAGAGTGGCACATCAAAAAAAAAATTTCTTGACTGGAGAGTTAAACAAAAATTTTTCTTCAGATTGTGGAGTAAAAAAATCACAAAAAATTTTTTTCAGAGTGGAACATTAAAAAAAAATTTCTTGACTGGCGGGTCAAAAAAAATTTTTTTACTCAGATTGTGGAGTAAAAAAGTACAAACAAATTTTAACAGATGGCACATCACAAAAAAGATTTCTTGACTGGAGGGTCAAAAAAATTTTTTTTCTTCAGATTGTGGAGTAAAAAATTACAAAAATATTTTTTGAGAGTGGAACATTAAAAAAAATTTCTTGACTGGCAGGTCAAAAAAAAGTTTTTTTTCTTCCGGTTGTGGAGTAAAAAATTACAAAAATTTTTTTTCAGAGTGGCACATCAAAAACACTTTCTCGACTGGCGGGTCAAAAAAAATTTTTTTTACTCAGATTGTGGAGTAAAGAATTACAAAAAAAATTTTCAGAGTGGAACATTAAAAAGAAATTTCTTGACTGGCGGGGCAAACAAATATTTTCGGACCTGTGTGTCAAAAAATGTTTCTTTGTAGTCTGGTAGATCTAAAAAAATTTTTTTTGTTAAACGATGGGTCAAAATATTTTTTTTGTCTAGACCAGGGGTTCAAGACTTCACAACATGCTTTTTTATGTTACATGAGGGTTGAGAAAAAATTTTTGTAGACCAGCAGGTCAAAATAAAATTATTTTTTTTGACTGACAGGTCAAAAAATGTTTTTTTCTTGAAATTGTGGAGTAAAAAATTAAAAACATTTTTTGCAGTTTGGCATGTTAAAAAAGTTTGTTTTTGTTGACCAGTGGGTCAAACAAAATTTTTTTTGTACTTATGTGTCAAAGATGTTTGTTTTTTTGCAGACCGATGATGATGAAAGATATTTTTAGATTGGCGGTTCAAAAATTTGTTTTTCATTGACCGCCAGGTAGAAATACATTTTTTTTAAAATAAGGGTTCAATACTTCACAAAATACCTTTTTCCCGAGACCAGCGGGTCGAAAAGAAAAAATGTTTTAGACAAGTTCGTCAAAAAAAAAATATTTTTCTTGACCCAAATATATTTGGACTTGTGCGTCAAAACAACGTTTCTTTGTAGTGTGGCGGGTCTAAAAAAATTTTTTTTGTTGAACGATGGGTCAAAATATTTTTTCTTTTCTTGACTGGGTAAAACAAATATTTTTGGACGTGTGTCAAAAAAATGTTTCTTTGTAGTCCGGCAAGTCTAAAAGAAACATTTAAACCAGCAGATCAAAATTTTTTTTGGACTGTCAGGTCAAATAAAGTTGCTTTCTTCAGATTGTGGAGTAAAAAAAAAAGTTTTTTCTTGACCGGCAGGTCAAAAAATTGTTTTCTTGTTGACCGGTGTTCCAAAAATTTTTTTTTCTTTAGACTGGAGTAAAAAATTACAAAAAGTTAAATTTTCAGACTGGCACTTCAAATAAATTCCTTTGTTAACTGTCGGGTCAAAAAAATTTTTTGTACCTATGTGTCAACAAATCTTTCTTTTGTAGACCGGTAGGTCAAGAAAATATTTTTAGACTGGCAGTTCAAAAAATTTTCTTTTGTTGACCGGTGGGTATAAATAATTTTTTTTTTTTAGACCAAGGGTTTAAAACTTCACAAAATACTTTTTTCCCCCTAGACCAGCGGGTCAATTTTTTGTTTTTCTTTTTGTGGACTGGCGGGTCAAAAACAAGAAATTGATTTGCTGACCAGCAGGTCACAAATTTTTTTTTCTGCAGACCAGGTGTTGAAAACCTCACAAAATACATTTTTTTTCCTCCACCAGCGGGTCGAAAAAAAAGTTTTTTTTGTAGACCAGCAGATCCAAAAAAAATTTTTTGTTGACCGGCGGGTCAAAATAATTGTTTTTCTTCATACCAGGTCACAATATTCTTTTTTTAACTTTACCAGCGGGTTGGAAAAAACATTTTTTTTGGACATAAAAAATTTAGACAGAGATTTTTTGTTTGTCCACAACATTTTTTTCTGACCAACTAATTTCTTTTGGTCCACAAAAAAAATTTTTGGGATGGTTGTTCAGTGCAAAAAATTTTCTTTGCACACGCTTCTTCACCTCTTTTCCACACTCTCCATTGCTCTGGACTGTTGAGCCTAAGTACTTCAAATCCTCCACCTTCTTGATCTCTTCTCTCTGTAACCTCACTCTTCCACTTGGGTCCCTCTCATTCACACACATGTACTCTGTCTTACTGCGGCTAACCTTCATTCCTCTCCTTTCCGGGAGAAACCTCCACCTATGTAGCTTCTCCTCCACCTGAAAACAAAAAAATTTTTTGGACCAATTACAAGCAGTTTTGGTCTTTGGACCAAAAACATATTGTTTTAGACAGATTAACAGTCCAAAAAATCATTTTGTGGACCCAATGCCTGACCAAATAAAAAAATGCTCACACCGACCAAAGAAAATTTTTTTTAGACCAGCTGACTGACCAAAGGTGTATTTCTTCTATACGCTGTGGAGACAATGGCCAAAACACAAGCCACATGTAAAGAAGCCTGACTCGGATGAGTAGGCCATGGTCCTGATGAATTAAGGCATCACTGCGCTGAACAAATGTCAGAAGAAACTCCTGAAAAGCTGGAGGGACTGGGAAAACGTACGGATGCTGTGACCAGGAATCAGGACGCTGACACCAGTGACTAGAAGGGAGGGCAGACATACTGTACATGCGCATCATCTCAGACAGTCAATGCAAGCAATTCGATTGGCATCAGCACAATAAATTCGTCTGGAAATAACACATGCAATGGACTATTAAAGGTCCTTAACAAATCTTTAATAGACGTTTACCTGAATATAAGTTACGTTTCTGGAGGTGACGCGAAACCGACTGATGTCACAGTTGGGTTCAAATCTTCAAGAGTGGCCTTGAAGGACGGCGGAGGGATGCAGACCTTTAGTGACAGAATTAATTTGATAAACTGAGTAAATAAACACTGAAAGAATGTCAAGTGATGAGAAACAGGAAGGAGTTGAAACGGCTCGAAATAACAGGTGTTCATGAATAAAAGATCGATGTGAGGGAAACCTGGAGGAGGAGGAGGAAGAGGAGGAGGAGGTGCGTTCTCCTGGAACTCCTAGAACCAACAGAACCTGGTTCTGTTCCGGTTGTCAACACATGGAATCAGATCATGTGTCTGAAGCGTTTTGGCGTCACGCTAGCCTCGCCCTTACCGCCACACTGATTGGACCGTGATGTGATCTGATTCCCAACCAGGCCTTCTCCACGCTGACGTCTCCTTGTGGCCTTGGCGGATCCTCGTGTCTCGTCTCCGGATGCTTTTGATCCTCCTCCTCTTCCTCAGCTCTGTGGATGACCTCTGCATCAGTCAGGAGTGCTGCGCTGGGCGCTGCCCCTCGGTGATTGAATTGTTTGATGCCCCCCCCCCCAGGGCTCTCCAGCCCCCAAACTGATGGGAACAGCGTTCCTGCAATCCGACAGGCTCAGCATCTTAAAATATCTTCATGCAACAAAACCCACGGATCCCGGAAACGTGTTCCGGAGACGGGAGGAGAGCTCCTGTGAGCAGTTTGAGTCTGACGCTGACGCTACGGCCGCTGTAGCAACAGCAGCAGCGTTAGCTCAGGGGCTAATGGCTACATGCTAACACTGCATACTTTAAAAGTATATACAGCTATAGTAGTACTTTTAGTACTAGTAGTAGTATAAGTAGTACTAGTGGAACACTTGTACAGGATTAAAATAAACCCAGCTGCCAGACATGGCTGGACATGAATCGACCAATCAGAGCAGAGTAGTCTGAAGGTTTAAGATATAAGACTAGACCAAACAAGAGTAGACTAGACTAGGCAAGAGTATACTAGACTAGACTAGACTAGACAAGAGTAGACTAGACTAGACAAGAATAGACCAGACTAGACTAGACTAGAATAGACTAGACTAGACAAGAGTAGACAAGACTAGACTAGACAAGAGTAGACTACACTAGACTAGACTGGACAAGAGTAGACTAGACTAGACTAGACTAGACTAGACAAGACAAGAGTAGACTACCTAGACAAGAGTAGACTAGACTAGACAAGAGTAGACTAGACTAGACTAGACTAGACAAGAGTAGACTAGACTAAACTAGACTGGTCAAGAGTAGACTAGACTAGACTAGACAAGAGTAGACTAGACTAGACTAGACTAGACAAGAGTAGACTAGACTAGACTAGACTAGACAAGAGTAGACTAGACTAGACTAGACATACTTTATTGATCCCAAACTGGGAAATTTAAAATCAGCCAATCAGCATCAGCTGTGTGTATCTGATCTGGACCTGAAATTCCTGACTCATCGACAAAGAGGAAGCTCCTAAAGCAGCACCAGAACCTGAAAGTCTCGTCCAGAGCCTGTAGGTGGTGCCTGGTCCAGAACCTTTAGGTGGTATCTAGTCCAGAACGTGTAGGTGGTGTCTGGTCCAGAGCCTGTAGGAGGTGTCTGGTCCAGAACGTGTAGGTGGTGTCTGGTCCAGAACCAGTAGGTGGTGTCTGGTCCAGAGCCTGTAGGAGGTGCCTGTTTAGAACCTGTAGGTGGTGTCTGGTCCACAACCTATAGGAAGTGTTTGGTCCAGAACCCAGTTGGGTTTCAACCAGTTTAAAGCGGTTTTAACTCTTAATCTTGTGTGTTGAAGTCTGCAGTGCGGCCCTGAAGACAAACAGGCTTCCTTTCGTTTTTTTATCTGAACCGGTCTTCGGATCTGGCTGATCGGGTTTCTTTCAACTAAACAAACGACGCTGCGTTCACCTTTCTTTTTCCTTCCACTCATTTGAATTAAAAGGTCACTAGTGTGCTGAACCCTTTATGGACTTCTCTTCTGAGTCCATTTTTAATGAATTCAATTTAATAAAAAAGTTCCTCTTCTCCCATGAGGAGAAAACCTCTTATCCCCCCCACCATTGGAAATTATGGCTTTCATGGCCATGTGCTCTTTCAGTTCTTATCAGCATTAGCGCTTATGAATGCGTCATTAAAGCCACATTCTGCTCATATTTACAGGGTTTGTGTGGCTGGCGTCTCCGGAGGCTGAAATTAATTCGCAGTCGTGGTGATCTTTAGATCTTGTTTGAGGGGTGTATGCCATCAGAACCTGTGGGACCCCCGTCTACATCCATCATACCCAGCACACAACTTCCCGACTGTCACGGGAAGCCTCGCTGGCCGACGTTCCATCTGCATAACTCAGCGCGGGAAAGGTTAACCCCGTCTCGTCGGCAGCTTCAGAGTCTCCCGGAGTGATTTATGATCTCCTGTTCTGCTTTATACTTCAGCCAGCAGAGTGAAGTTGACAGGGGGAAATATGTGATTGGAAATTCCGAAAGGAGATAAGATGTTGGCTGCCTGGCGCCTGATAACCATAGATAAAAAGTACAGAGAGGAGCTTCCCGTGGGACCGCGGCGGATTTATCCGTGTTTACCTCTGATGGAATCAGGATGCAAGGGTTCTAGGGAGGAACCGCCGATTGATCCTTGGTTGGCCCCGGGATCCTCCTGTTTGGTGCGTCACATGGACGCCTGATGGACATGAAATATGAATCCATGTTTCTTTTCCTTCAGTTTGGAATAACCTGGAACTAGTGAATGAAGCGTTTCCGGAACACGATATCCCCGAGTTGAAGACTGCTGCTTCGACGACACGTTTGAATGGCAGCAACTGTAATGAAAAAATACGACTAGCAGATAATGGTGATTAATGTGAGGCGTCGCGTGTTCAATTACAAGACATCAGCAGAAAAGGAGGAAATGTGGACTGTTGGGTTTGTTCATCTAATTAGGAGGAGAACTCTGAAACTCTATGGCAACCATCAGCAGGGTCTTTAGAGGAACGGCAAGTAAACAGATCATTAAGCCGCTGCAATAGGCACAAGATTCAGGCCTTGACTGACGCCGTCATTTGGAGGTAATCTCCATATCATCATTAGCGTCGTCTTACAGCCAATCGTAGACAAAGATACTGGCGTCGTGGCAGCTGAGTGGCGTCAGCATTAGATTATTATTGTTCATGATGACAGTGGTGCCTTACCAGAACAGATCCAACAAGACGTCACGTCGGTGACGTGAGAGTCTCTAGAATGGCTTTCAGGAAACTTTGTCAAGTCCTGGGACTTCAAGCTCAAGTCCTCTACCAGAGTCCTGGGACCTCAAACTCAAGTCCTCTACCAGAGTCCTGGGACCTCAAACTCAAGTCCTCGACCGGACTCCTGGGACCTCAAACTCAAGTCCTCGACCGGAGTCCTTGGACCTCAAACTCAAGTCCTCTACCAGAGTCCCGGAACCCAATGCTCAGGTCTTCTAACAAATTCCTGGGACCATACATTTGGGTTGAGGGTTTGAGGTTTCAGTGTCTTTGTTGTTCCTGTTCTGGATAGGGACTTTGGTTGTTGTTGTATCCGGAACCTAGACAGTACCTAGCCCGGCCCGTACAACCTACAGTTCTCAACCACCCTCAATGGTGGCTCCCACTGGGACTTGAGGATTTCTAATCCATACCAGGTTACAATCTCAGCTACTTGGTTATACATCTCAATGTATGCGGCCCCAGACGGTGTTTTGCTCTCTAATGGTATGTGTTGGGCAATCCCAGGGGTACCTCCTGTCTGCTGTGGATCCGGTCTTTAGTGTCTTACCAGTCTCTAAAAAAGTCATATTGTCAGGTCTATGTCCTGGAAACCTATCTGGACGTAGCTCTCAGAAGACTGAAGCTCCATTCTCTGTTTGGGAATGGAACACAAATCATTTTAAAAAACATTTTGCTGCTGTGTGTGTGTGTATGTGTGTGTGTGTGTGTGTGTGTGTGTATCCAAAAACACTTCTGAAGACAGAAGACCACAAACATCAGAGCAAACACTCTAAAGACCAGAAGGAAACTGGATCACGTTGATCCCTGCTTGAAGACGCCCTGGATTAAAAACAGGCAAAAACAGGTTTCCTAAAATCCGTCCAGTCGTTTCACACCTCAAGAAACCAACAGAAGTAGACTGGAGAATGCACAAGTGCCACGGCGGAGGTAATAAAACAGCAAATTACAACCCGACGCCGCAGCAGATAAACGAGAGTCAACACGCCAGGCAGAAAAGAGGAAGAGCAAGAGAGAAGCGCTTTCCAATAAAGTCTTGATGTGAGGTCATTACTTTAAAAGAGTCCAGATAGAGATATGGAATATTAAATGTTACACAATCACGACTCTATTATGATTCAAATCAGGGCCCTAGCTGTCCCTTCAGGCGTTCCGGCGGAGAGCGAGAAGGTTATCATGTTCTGGAACCAACACCCTTCGTCATCATCATCAGTTCTGACGCCACATGTGCAGTTAAGGTGCGCTCCTTTATGTAGCCTCGAAACGATGAAGCGCTAACGGCTTCCCTTCAAGCGCAAAACATTTCTGAGGTCATGACCTTTCGATTTGTTCCACCCTCTCCCAAAGACGACCCGGTGTCCGTGTTGTTCCCGGGTGGTCCCGGTAGCCTCAAACGTCACGCATACAGAGAACCTACACGTTCCCCTTTGAGTTAAAGCCACAGCTCTGGTTCTTCATCTCGCTGCTCTTCCTCAGTGATGAAGACGTCCTGAGGTCACATCTGGACCGATGCGTTCCCATCAGGGTTCTGAGGATCACGGTGTCCCAGCAGGGCCGTCTGGGTCCATACAGCTGCAAACAGGGGGTGTCCAGCAATGACACACACACACACACACACACACACACACACACACACACACACACACACACACACACACACACACACACACACACACACACACACACACACACACACACACACACACACACTCCACAGAGGAATGTTGTTTGTCCATAGAAGAGCAGATGTGGACAAACAGGAAGAGGTCGTCTTCTGTAGGGGTCCAGGTCAAAGATGGACTCCGCTCATCCCTCCATCCTCGTCTTTTCCTTTCCTTCTGTTAATCAGTTGTTTTTCAGTCCTTAAAGGGACCCCATCAAGACGAGGACCCTCCTCTTTTTTTAATTTACCATCACTGAATGGACCGATGGGTTCCCTGAACTCATCCAGGTCTCCGTCCAAATGTTTGGGTCCGGAAAACCTCCAAAGGGAGACCCCAAGTCCTGGAGTCCTGGTGGGGACACCAACCCAGAAGGGATGCCGACCCTAATCCTAAACTCAAACCTCACCCTTCTTCTTCTTTTCCTTTCGGCTTTTCCCTTCAGGGGTCTCCACAGCCAATCAGTGTCCTCCATCTAACCCTGTCTTCTCATCCTCTTCTCTCACACCAACTACCTTCATGTCCTCTTTCACTACATCCATAAACCTCCTCTTTGGTCTTCCTCTAGGCCTCCTGCCTGGCAGTTCAGAACTCAGCATCCTTCTACCAATATATTCACTATCTCTCCTCTGGACATGTCCAAACCATCTCAGTCTGGCCTCTCTGACTTTATCTCCAGAACCTCTAACATGTGCTGTCCCTCTGATGTACTCATTCCTGATCCTATCCATCCTGGTCACTCCCAGAGAGAACCTCAGCATCTTCATCTCTGCTACCTCCAGCTCTGTCTCCTGTCTTTTCCTCAGGGACACTGTCTCTAGACCAAACAACATCTCTGGTCTCACCACAGTTTTGTACACCTTTCCCTTCATTTTAGCTGAAACTCTTCTATCACACATCACACCTGACACTTTCCTCCACCCGTTCCATCCTGCCTGGACACGCTTCTTCACCTCTTTTCCACACTCTCCATTGCTCTGGACTGTTGAGCCTAAGTACTTCAAATCCTCCACCTTCTTGATCTCTTCTCCCTCTAACCTCACTATTCCCTAACCTTGTGAATTCACCTGGATTAAGCTGGGGGTGACGTCTGATTGGTTGGATTAACGTGTGCACCATCAGCATAAAAAATAACATATCATGCCACTCAGATGCGGCGGACTGGTCCCACACACTTTCAAATAAATCCTGGATCCGCCCCTTTTCCAAGTCGAGACACCTGGACCCGCCCACAGACCCGCCCCTAAGGGGTCCAGGTAGGACGAGGAGACTTAGACCTATATTTAAGTCTGTTGGAACAAAAGTTCTGGAGGGAGGCACCAGTATGTTCTCCAACATGCTACGTGTGGCTCGTTTTTCCTTCAGTAAAACCTGACCCTGAACGCCTCACGGGAGGTAAACCTGGGTTCTTTGTGGGCTTTGAGATGGATTACGCTTCTCACGGGGTTGTGACGTGAAAGTAGTCCCTCGGTCCGGAGGCGTACATTTACTCCATTACTCTTCTGGTGTCGACGCGCGCGGCACCGCGCCGCGCCGCCGCCGCGCCGCCGCGCCGCGGCCGCGTCTGTGCGCTCTCAGGGAGGAGCGCACCTTGACGCGCACAGTCGAGTCCCGCGTCCGCTCCGCGCGTCATGCGGACCTTCCCCCGCACCGGTCACCGGACAGCCTGACATCATCCCTGGACCGATTCGCACATTTCAGTCCTCCAGCTGAACGAACCCTGAAGATGTTTTCGCGCCGGAAGCTCACCTCCAGAAGCTGCTGGCTGAAACGGGGGGTCGCGCTACTTCACCTGGGTCTCCTGCTGCCGCTGTGGGGAACGGTGAGTCCACGCACCTCCCGGGGTGAAGGGACACGTTTATTCCTTAATAAATGCTTTTAGCTGTAGATTTTTTTAAACAACTGAACGTTATTTCTGTGTATTTTTGTGCTGCATCGTTCTGCCGCGGATGATTCATCAAACCGCACATTTGGGAAAAGTTAAAAATCTCATTTCCCCACTTAAATAAAATGTCTAAAATATGACTATGAATCTATTATGAGGTGCCAGATTATTCACTGAGATTAAATGATTCAACCGTTTTACAGATCTACTAGATATTTATTTTTGTGCTATTTCTGGGTGTCTGTAAAATTATTCTGAGCATTTGGTAAACATTAAATATCAAACATTAAAATAATTCCCAGATTAATATTAAATCACTCAAGAAAATGTAAATAATTCATGATATTTCTGCTTATAAACCTCACAGAATCTCAAAGCAGAGGATTCAGGGACCAAAACATGAAATTTAAATCAGATCAATCTTCTTTTAAACTAGTTGTCCATCATCTTCTGACTGTTTAATGATGACTGGAGGCGTTTATTGATCCTGTGTTATTAGCTACTTCCTCCAGAGACTGTGCTGCAATTCTGATCGGTGATCACCTGATCTGTTTTCATTATAGTTCACCGGGCTTAATACCTTTCTAATGCTGGATCAAATGGACTGATTGGATACTGGACTAAAACCGATCAATACAGATAACTGTCTAATCATTACACACAAACAACACAGAGCAGCGAGATGCCGCCTCCTGGATAAAATATATTCAACTGTCTTCATCCAAGAAATTCAAACCAGCAAAAATCGACTGGTTGAATATTTTTAATGTCTTAAAACTGTATAATTTCTAGTGACCAACAGGGGGCGACTCCACTGAAGAAAAGCACTGTAATAGAAGCTTATTGGGGAAAGAACCCACCTCTCCCGTGATTTATTATTGCTGTGGACAACATAATAAAGAAATGTCGATGCCAAGATGGGCAGAAAACTGTTTGTCTGACATATTTGCTGTTTTTTTTTTTTTGTCTGACAGAGTAACATATACATATTTAATTATTTTGGTGCTTTTCAAGTGTCATGTTTACAGAATCAGCATAATCTAGGGTTTAAGAGATGATAAACGCGTAATTAAAATATAAAATTAATTATTTTCCTACTTTATTTTTAAGTGGTAGTGTTGTTAGCCGCTAGCTGCTAATGGGTCCTTTTTAAGTATTTGAGAAGCAAGTCCCACCAGGTTAAATCTCTACTCGGCTATTTGTGACCTCAAACGGCTGATAGATGAATGAAAATATGCAGATGATGCTTTAAAAAAAATTAATTTGATTTAAAATAAGTTTAAAACTAATCAACATTATTGCTAAACGTCTCCAAGCTGCTGTGGCTGTTGTAGTCAAACTAATCCGACAACAGCAACTCGAGAAAGTCTTGTTTCATTATCATTATCAACACCGGATGTGTTTTTAAGGTGCGACATGTAGAACTTTATCAGTACAGAAATGTCTGACGACCTGTGAATGCATCTGGCGTCAGTCTGATTGAGCCAATAAACGTGGGTGTCGTCAGCATAAAGCAAGAAAACGAAGAAATTGAGAAAAAAATGACTTGATGCAGAGGGGAAATTGAAATATTAACGAGACAATAACACACACACACACACACACACACACACACACACGCACGCACACACACACACACACACACACACACACACACACGCACGCACGCACACACACACACACACACACACACACACACACACACACACACACACACACGCACACACACACACACTGCTGATTGTCTGTCCTTTGTCTCATTGAGGTCCTGAATGTAAATGATGGCGGCTCGTAAAGGTTGGCTGCAGGCGATCGGTGCCCTGCGATAATGACCCGGGTTAGGTCGAGATTGAATTCAAATGATGCGGCGGCGACGCAAACTGTTTCCATTTGGATGGAGGGTTACAATAATTAAAGCGCATGTTGAAATGGCAGCTCTTCACTCAGACACGCACAGATTTTATTATCCGGCTTCTTAGGTGAAATAAGGAAACCATCAGGCCGGCTCGTATGAGTCACTAATGTAGAACGACATTGTGTTGTCTCGCGTCGAGCTGCTATCTTACATAAAGCAGTTTTTCAGATGCGACTGACGTCTGGTTTGGTTGTGAGGCTGTCAGACCCACTCAGACGCCTCACTGATAATGCTGCAGGTCTAAACTGTCCTTGATGGGGGAGTCTAGGGGCCACCCAGTTTAAATAAATAGAGTACATATTTAACAGATTGGACTTCTGTGGGTTCATATTTGGCCGGAGGATCAGATGATCCTTAAATAGAAGAAGAAAATGTTTAATATAGAGAATAATTCCTCCACCAGACTCTCTGACTTCTGCTTACCTGAGTTATCACTGTTTGGTTCATGTCATCCTCTGCGGGCCTTTCATAATGATAATAATTCATTTAGATAAGATGCAACCCAGTGGAAACAACTTTCTATGCCTGCATTTTAAAAATAGAGAACCAGATATGTGAAGATCCTGGATCCGACCCTTCAATGGAGTCTGTTCTGGACAAAAAGGTCCATTCTTGGTAAGTCCGTCAAAAAGTCTTTGGTGCTTTGACCTTTAAAGGAAGATGTGACGTAACGAACAAAATAAATCCCTCCCATTGGAATTTAGATGCCGATGGTGGTGGTGGCTGATGACTCTGCTGGGACTGATGAGGATTGGAGCTTTGTCTAATGACTCGTCTCTCCTCAGGCGGACGCCATGCATCCCGACTGCGCCCTGGTGTTTCAACACATGAGGGCTCAAGAAGAATGCAGCCAGGTCCTCAAAGAGGAGGAGAAGAACCGCTCCACCAGGACAGGTGGGTCCTCACGTAGTTGTCCCTGTCCTCCCAGGTAACGGTCTGGTTCCCAGGGGCCTCGTTTCACATCAACAGCTCAGAAAGACAAGTAAATTCATTAGTTGGCCGCCTTTAATTTACCCAACCTCCTCCACTCGTTTAACCTTGAGAGCCTCCAAAACACGTCAGTTTGCCAAAGGGGCAATAATCCTCCATCTGAGAATGACTGAGCCCCGCCCCTCCTCTGCACGAGTCATATTTATATTTATTAGGTCTTAAAACTAAATGAAAACACATTCTGGATATTACTCCGAAGGGAAAGTGGCTTAAGTTTGTAGAATTCCAGGCTTCACTGGAATTAGCTGCTCAGTCCTTTGTCCAGGAATTACCCCAACCCCACCCCCTACGAATCTCGTGCCTCAGCCTAGATTCTGCTGTCTCCAGCTCCCCGGTGGATCTCCACAGATTTAAATTCCATCAGCAGAGACCTCCGGATCACTGGAGACTCTGTTCTGCAGTCCAGAACACCTTGAACCCTGTTGTGGAGCTGAGCTGCTGAGAATTCAGATTTCTGTCCACGGATGTAGGAGACTGTTGGGACTCACGAGGCGTGTCTCCAGGGGCGCATCATTTGTAGGCTTTGTTTGCGGGGCTGTCCCGTCCTGACGGCTGCTTCAAATGTCGGCAAAAAAAGAGGACGACTGAGATGTACGAACCACCGACCCATGAAGGACTTTAGCAGTGTCCTTATCCCGGACCTAAACTAAAGACTTCAAATGTAATCTTTATCTGGATCTTTATCCTTGTACGGTAAATGATTGATGAGTCATACCTCTGCTTCACGGTAGGACTCCGTCAAAGCCTCCCTGCAGGAAACACTTTTCATTCTCCTTCTCCAATTAGGATCCATCGCTCAACCACAGCACTCAACGCAACCAAAACACTCAACACAGCTAATCAGGTGTGGCAAAGCCTGGATTAAAGGATCTGATTGGTCAATCTTACCTCGTTTGGCCCCACAGAATCCGAGCAGATTGGTCGGTTATCCTTCCTCCGAAGCGTGAGACCAGCAGCTCCTCCTCCACGTCTGCTCCCAGACGCCGTCTGAAAACGCGTCAGAAATATGATTCTCTTTGTTCCGAGTGTTGGGAGTAATGTTACTCCTCTCCAGGCAGGTGAGACAGCCCCCCCCACCCTACCCCCACCCCCACTTCGTTCTGGCTCCCCAGTCTGAGAAGGTTGATTAAAGTCATGCAGTTAGCGGCGACAGTCGTCTGCTCGGCGGCGCGTGACGCCGCCGCTGTCGTTCAGAATTAATTGAATCATTTGTCATGCCTTCCTGAAGTCGTCCAAAGAGGAGCCGTGACAATTAGTTTGAGGCGGCAGGTAGGAGCGTCAGGCTGACGGGAAAGAGACGCCGCCGTCTACGGCCCGTCACGGATCTCATAAAAACACTGACGTAGCTCAAAAGGTGGAGGTTAGGGGTAGAGCGCTAGAACGCCAACACGAGATCCACCAATCAGAGGACGAATCTGGCCAACCTGGACCAGTATATTTACTTAAAGCTGAATAGAAGTGAGTGGAACCATCTCCCTTCAGGTGTCTCACCACGTTAAAGTAAAATAAATCCAATTAAATCAAACAAAAGCCTCGACAGACACTCCCAAAGTTTCATGGAGGATGGCAGGTGGTCGGACAAGCAGCCTGCCAGCCAATCAAACGTCAGGAATCAGGACACGCATCCCACAAACGGATATTAACATAAAAAAAACCAGACCTGTGTGCAGAGCTGCAGGTTTGAAAACGAGGGCTAGAGATGCCAATAATACCTCCAGGAAAACTCTGATATTGATAAGACGGTTGTGTTTGAAAAAAGAGGATGAAACTTGGACACGCTGCGTGTTCTAATCCCTATCCGGAGGCGGCGTCTTCTTTGGGTTAATTACCTTCACACCTCCAGACCGCCAGGGAACCAGGAAGTGGAGAGTCCAGACGCGAGTTAGCGGTCCAACCCGTTTCTAAGGGATGCTCGTAATTAGTGTTACGGCGACCTACAGCCAGCCTCACCCAAGTGTGTGTGTGTGTGTGTGTGTGTGTGTGTGTGTGTGTGTGTGTGTGTGTGTGTGCGTGTGTGTTTGTACAAGGCTTTCACATTTGATTGTTGGCATTTGCACAGATCATTAAACATCGACCGGCGCTCTCCTCGGCTCTTCCTGGAAACTCGGAGATGCCATTTCCATAACTAATTACACCAAGAAAATACCAGAGGTGGAGGCAACGATAAATTAATCCTCAATGGAAATAATGGAGTAATAATTAGGAAATAAAGGAAACTGTGCTGTTCTTTTAGACTGATAGAGACGCTTCAGGTCTGTCTCTATGACAAAGGCTAATCACAAATTATTAAGTGGTCTTTTCTTCTTCAGGTGTTTTAACTAGTCTCTTCTTCAGTGTTTTAAACTAGTCTCTTCTTCAGGTGTTTTAAACTAGTCTCTTCTTCAGTGTTTTAAACTAGTCTCTTCTTCAGGTGTTTTAAACTAGTCTCTTCTTCAGGTGTTTTAAACTAGTCTCTTCTTCAGGTGTTTTAAACTAGTCTCTTCTTCAGGTGTTTTAAACTAGTCTCTTCTTCAGGTGTTTAAACTAGTCTCTTCAGGTGTTTTAAACTAGTCTCTTCAGGTGTTTTAAACTAGTCTCTTCAGGTGTGTTAAACTAGTCTCTTCTTCAGGTGTTTTAAACTAGTCTCTTCTTCTTCAGGTGTTTTAAACTAGTCTCTTCTTCAGGTGTTTAAACTAGTCTCTTCAGGTGTTTTAAACTAGTCTCTTCAGGTGTGTTAAACTAGTCTCTTCTTCAGGTGTTTTAAACTAGTCTCTTCTTCAGGTGTTTAAACTAGTCTCTTCAGGTGTTTTAAACTAGTCTCTTCAGGTGTTTTAAACTAGTCTCTTCAGGTGTGTTAAACTAGTCTCTTCTTCAGGTGTTTTAAACTAGTCTCTTGTTCTTCAGGTGTTTTAAAAGCCAGTGTACTCTTTTGAAAACACCGTCACCATAACAACGATGAGGCGCACGACTTCTTTGATATTCTCATGCGGTGTTGGAAATGACAGTGCCTCCTACTGGCCTGGCTGACTTCATGCAGGTTTTTTCTGGAGACAGTTTTGAAGTCAAACTTTTCCGATTTAAGTGAAACGGTTTGTTATCAGGGTCCGAGTCACGAGATTAAGGTGGATAGTTGAGTCACAGAGGGACGGGGGTTCATTACTCACTCTGTTCGAGGATGACGGGTTCTCTCCCGTCAGTCGTGGTCAAAGAGACAGCTGATGGGTCTGTCGTCGGAGGCCGTCGCACATTTCTTGTCGTAGTTTTGGCTCATCGTTGTGGATGAGGATCGTTTCCAAAGACCTGCAAACAGGGCACCGGTCCTCCTCCTCCTCCTCTTCCTCCCTTATCACAAGATGCTGTTTATGAGAGGACGATGTTCTGTCCGGACTTATCACGCTAACGGTTTTACGGCAGCAAGGGAAACACGACGAGGAGGACAGAAGCTTTATTGAAGCGTAACAGGAAAGGATTTACAGCCACCGAAGGGGAGGTATGAACAAACAGGGGAAGAAGAAATGGTCTGTTCTGCCCCCCAGGAGTCAGAGTTCGCCCCGTGACTCAGTGTTGATTGTTGACGATACGAATGTCAGCGGGGTAAAGGTCAACGCACTGCAAAAAGCTAAAGATGAAACGAGTGGAGATGGCGAGTTGGGTCCATCAGGTTCCTGCTCTCGTGCCTTTGAGCCAGCTGTTGGTTGTGGGTGAGATGATGCATTCTGCTGCAGGACGTTAACCTACATCCTCCAACGGCGTGACTCAGACACCGACAGCGTGAAAGCATCGGAACAAAGGGATGCCATCCTTTCGTGGCAATTAATGAGCGTCGGACGAAATCCGTTGGCGGTGACAGCTCTCAGACAACGCCGTCTCCTTTGCGCGGCGCTTTGAGGTCTTTCCATCAGAACCATTAGCGGGTTTAGATGCTGGGAATGAAGCCGACGCGTGCTGGAGAGGGGAGGTGGGGGTGAGCGTCGGGTCGGACGAAGAGGCCCGAGGTGGAGTCTGGGTGGGGTGGGGAGCGCCTGTCAGGCGAATCAAGCCTCCCCTCGTTCTCCCAGACTGAGGGGAGGCTCTTAGAAAATGACACATCCGGGCTTCCATACAAATTATACTGTCGTTAGGTTTTGATGAAGACGCGACAGGAAGACCCCGACGGGTCTTATTTAGGATTTTAGATCTGAAGGCGTGAATTGTGAGAGTTTAGTTAAATGATGCAGCTATAATCCAGCTCAAGTTTAATTATCCAGCATATCTTAAATCTGGATTAAGACAATGTTAAAGCGGTAAAAAGGAATGTCGGCGTAACATCAGGATGACTCCAACACGGATGTTAAAGAGAAGCTGGTCGTACTCATGTGTTACGTATAGAGAATAAATGAAGGGTTAACTTTGTTTTATGTCATTGATCGGTTCCCGGAGACGCTACGTAAGTCTAAAAACGAAGTAACTTAAATTAACTATAGTCTCCAGACTAAACTGAAGATAACTATTCCCAGAAGAAGAGAAGATGAAGAAACATACTTCTTATTATCCCCTTGGAGAAATTACTTTTCCACTCCAGTCTATTTTTTCCTAGTTCTCTACTGGACTTAATTAATTATTTTAATAATATTTTAATAATATTTAATGTAGCCACACGAGGACACAAGCCAGTGTCTTATTGTGCCGGTCCCAAGCCAAGATAAATACAGAGGGTTGCGTCAGGAAGGGCATCCGGAGTAAAACTTTTGCCAAATCAAAGATGCGGATCAAACCTATGACTTCCATACCGGATCGGTCGAGGCCCGGGTTAACAACGACCGTCATCGGCGCTGTTGACCTACAGGGCGCCGGTGGAAATTGGATTACTGTTGGTCGAAGAAGGAGAGGAGGAAAATGTGTTCGTAGGAAGAGAGAGAGGAAGAGCTCCAAGAGTGTAGGAGTGTAGGTCAACAGTCCAGAGCAATGGAGAGTGTGGAAAAGAGGTGAAGAAGCGTGTCCAGGCAGGATGGAACGGGTGGAGGAAAGTGTCAGGTGTGATGTGTGATAGAAGAGTTTCAGCTAAAATGAAAGGAAAGGTGTACAAAACTGTGGTGAGACCAGCGATGTTGTTTGGTCTAGAGACAGTGTCACTGAGGAAAAGACAGGAGACAGAGCTGGAGGTAGCAGAGATGAAGATGCTGAGGTTCTCTCTGGGAGTGACCAGGATGGATAGGATCAGGAATGAGTACATCAGAGGGACAGCACATGTTAGAGGTTCTGGAGATAAAGTCAGAGAGGCCAGACTGAGATGGTTTGGACATGTCCAGAGATAGTGAATATATTGGTAGAAGGATGCTGAGTTCTGAACTGCCAGGCAGGAGACCTAGAGGAAGACCAAAGAGGAGGTTTATGGATGTAGGGAAAGAGGACATGAAGGTAGTTGGTGTGAGAGAAGAGGATGAGGAGACAGGGTTAGATGGAGGACACTGATTGGCTGTGGAGACCCCTGAAGGGAGAAGCTGAAAGGAAAAGAGGAAGAAGAATTTTAATATTTGGTTAATATGAATCCATTTCAAGCTGACAAAAAAATCAAATTTTATTTTAAAGATAGGGCAGAAAATATGTCTCCGTATTGTCTTCAGCTGCTTCTTCCTCACTGTGGGTCACGGGGGTTGCTACACACTAATAATATGATATTATATGTTTTATTCTGATTTATTGTACAGTAACATGATATTATGTGCTTTCAACGGTTTACTAGTGATTTTATAATTCTCGTATTTGTGGCAGACAGACATAAAGTGGAAGAAAATGATGTACAGTTGATTTTTATTTTTTCGTATATTGTTTTGAAAATCGACATATAATCGAGAACGACTGAACTCGAAAAGAGGAAATCTGAGTAAACCATATCAATTAATCCACTCTTTTTTTCAGGTTCTGTCCAACCAGAAAATTAGTGTAGAAATACTTGAAGTGTTCACAAAATTAAACTGTAGAAAATAAAATAAAAGTAAAAGTTAATTTAAGAAAAATTGTTTTTGCTCCCATTTAAAAAAAAACAATTTCACTGGTTAGTTTTAATGAATGTAATTCATGTTTGTTTGTTGTATTTGTACTCAGACTGTTGTCGTCTGACTGTGTCATCGGTCGGACTCTTACCTGACCGGTGAGGTGCTGAACTCTTGTCTCCTCCCCTCAGGTTGTCCGACGGCGTGGGATGAGATTCACTGCTGGCGCCGCGCTGAGGCGGGACGGGTGGTCAGCGTGTCGTGTGCCGACGTGTCCCTGTTCGCCAACAACGAAGGTGAACCTCTTCCTGCATGGAAACTCAGCGTCATTGTCACGACAACCACACGCCATCACGTCATCGGATGTATTGATCCGTTTCACTTCCAATGCATTTGATCAGGGATCCATAAACTAAACTAAACTAAACTAAACTAAACTAAACTAAACTAAACTAGAGCAAAGTAAGGTAAAGTATACTATACTATACTATACTATACTATACTATACTATACTATACTATACTATACTATACTATACTATACTAAACTCTACTCTACTCTGCTATACCATACCATACTATACTAAAGTCATGTCAAGTCAACTAAGCTCTACTATACTAAACTATACTATACTATACTATACTATACTATACTATACTATACTATACTATACTATACTATACTATACTATACTATACTACACCAAACCAAACTAAACTAAACTAAACTCACCGTGAAACTTTCATTAACGTTTGGATCAGGGTGTCATTTCGTTTCTACCCACCTTTTCTCTCTCTCTTGGTTTGTTTTCTGCTCTTTGTACAGCAGAGCTGTAAACACGTGATGAATAATGCCGCCAGTAGTCATCCTCATCCTCATCTTCATCCTCCTTTCATCAGCCGCCTCGTTCTGCTTCCCTCTATTGATGTCAGCTGGTTTTGAGGCCATGTTTTCTTCTGCGTGTAGAGAAACTCCACTGGGTTCAAACACAAACACATAATAGAAGAATAGAATGAATGTCAACATTTGCATCATTTAACATTAATGAATGCTATCAAAGCTAAACTTATGATAGATATGATAATGCTTTCATCACTCAAGCTAGTTCATTTCAGCTAAATGTGATTAAAGCTTTGACATTAAAATAATTTAGCTAATGTCAGCCATTATAGTAAAGTTAGCTAATGTCAGCTTTCCAAGTTAGAGCTAGTTAACATCAGCTATCATTGTTAGATTTAGCCAATGTCAGCCACCATATTTACAGTTAACCGATGTTGGCTATCATAGTTAGAGTAATCTAATGGCAGCTGTCATAGTTAACATTATCAAATGGAAGGTCTTAATGTCGAAAGTTTTCTTTGACAGATGAGGTCATCATCAGTCTGCAAATTTATCAATAGACCATGATTAAACAGAAAATAGAAAAAAACATTTTAAAAAGTGTAAAAGTGTGTAAAAGTGCTAAAAGTGTAAGTTCAGGGGTCAACGTTGCTAACTAATGCTAACTACATAACCGTAATTTTCCATGGTGTCGCAAGATTTTATGTAGCACCTATCAGACAACAGGGAATGAAGGATTTAAGGTGGTTTCCGGCACCATAGAGATACATTAAGAATTCAAAATTAGATTTAAGACAATAAAAACCAAAAGGAAAGCAGACAAATAAAGATTTAATGGAAAGAATTAAGAAAGAATCGCGTTAAACTGATTGAGACGTGTCCGTCTGTCAGCAGGGTGAGTCGTTTCTGAGATGTTGTAGCTGCAGGCGGTTCGGAGACAGATTTATGGACGTTTAATGGCAGCCGTAGATCAGAAGCTGAAACAACGATGTTCCCCCAACCTTAACCAAAGTGCTTTTGTCGCCTAAACCCAAGCACAGCTGGGACGCAAACCCACGGCTTCTGATGTCACACTCTTTATATCCCGACCACATTATTGCAGCTCAGACGTAGATAAATGCACGTCTTGTAACTAATTCTGTTTGTCTCCTTGACAGGATTGGAAATTTAATAAGACATAAACCTGTTTACTGGACAGGCATGACTAACGAAGCTAACGTCAGACTGCGGCGTTGATAGACTGCTAACGCACCAGCCAGATCAAGATCTTCCTGGAAATACTTTTCACAGCAGAAGAGAACGAGGACACTATGTAGGATGCTTGGTTGAGAAACATTTTTCAGGATAAAAGCCGACGAAACTCGGAGCGAAGGCTTGCCGAATGTTGCGTTTGGTATCCTGGGATCAGGAGGCAGAGGTTGCCGTTGATAACCTCATAACTCGACGGGTTCCCGGACCCTCCTCCACAGACAACCGGTTAAATTGAGCGTTGCGTCGGTATGAACGGATCCAGTCGATCCAACGGGAGGCTGGTAGAAGAGAAAAATAATGAATTGGCAAATCAAGGAGGTCACGTCGAGAGCCAAAAAGACGAGGCAGGAATTGTTGCAGCATGTTAAGCGCAGCGGAGGGAGGACTACTCCTCTCCCTGGAGCGCCAGCCTTCCGACCTCCAATCGCAGCCCCAGCCGTTCACCCACCGATGCTGCAGGCCTGCAGGCTGCGTAGACCGAGTTACGCCAGGCTAATGCGGCTCGATATCGGCACAAACCGCCCACGACAACCCCCACACTCTCCTCGGCTGAGCCGAGGAGCCGGGCAGTATCTTCACATCATGAAATCTGTTGTTTCGCCGCAAACTTTTTATCCTCCCTCTCGTAAACAAGCAGAAAGCGGATGACCTGTTGCGTGTCACGGTCGGCTTGGAGCTCAAAGGATCTGAGTGTGACTTCAGGCCCTGGTGGGGGAGTGTTTGAGTACAACCCCCCCTTGCCTCCACCTGACAGGACGATGATTGGGGAAGTGTAAACTCAGACTTTCCTATTTCAGAATGCGATCGTCCACGTTTGTTTGTCACACATTGAAAAGATTTAAGTGGATTTTAATGAGAATTCATGACATAGACCAACAGCAATAACCAAAAAAAAACCCCAACAATAAAACCCCCACAGACCTGAAAAAATCGCGATGATCCATCATTAGATCTTGAACGGGATCAACAATACGACAATGGTTTTACCCTAAAATGGTAAACTTTAGGAACGTTCCTAAAGGAAAGGTTCCAGCCTGATTGGTGCGGACAGATAAACAACAGCAACTACAACAACATTAGCATGTCTGTTTTGTTTGTGCTACAGACTCTTAAGCCTCTCTGTGCACTGGCATCGGGCCCAGAGTGCCCCTGAGTCCGCTGGGATAGGATCCAGTTACCCCCACGACCCGCGAAAGTGGAAAAGAAGATTAATGAATGCTCTTCCAGCGTAGATTTGGTGAACCAGCATAGATTTGGTGAACCACTGTGCAAATGTCATTGGTGTTGGTTTTAAAATTGCTGCCACCTACTGGCCTGGCATGCATACTGCAGTATTTTCAACCGCTTTTATTTTTCTAGGAATTACTTCGCTGCCTTAGAGGAGGAACTTTCCAGTAAAACCGACAATATTTTTCAAGTTGATTCAATAGTAAAGCCTCAGAGATATGGGGGTCCATTACTCATTCTGTTTGAACACAATGGTTTCTCTCTGCTGTCATGGCCCAAATAAAAACGGGACCAGCCTGACAGCTACTGACATTTGACACCGTCGCAGTTTCCTGTCATCATCATACTCCAAAATCCTCTTTTTATTCTTTGAAAGAGAGTTTGCGTTGATCTGCTGTCAGATGTAATATTTGACCTTCCCACTAAAACGTGGTACCGACACAAAATAACTGATCGACGTTGGCTTGAGGTGTTTTGTTTGTTGTGAGGCTGAAGTGGAAGAACGTGCCCCTCAGTGGTGCTGCTGTGTTGTGTATAGATGCTAACGTCCTCTTAATGGGTGGCGTGTCTCAGGCCACTCAAGCCGTTAAAAGGCAGATGGAGCAACCAACTGAATCCTAATGAAGACAGAAGTATTAGCTAATTGTGTGTTTGTGGAGGGTGGAGGTGGAGGAGAGCGATTGGAGTCATATTATTCATGTTGGTTCCTGGAAATCTAACAAGTCTGGTCAGAAAAGCTGCATATTCATGCCGTATCTGTTTGGATGGGCGAACGGTGGCGCCCTGATCGCTAATCAGCTGTATTTACACGTTACACGTGATGCCGTTGTGTCTGTAACGCTTCCTGCTGGTTATTAGCCACAGGAATAAATCACCGGTGAAACAAAGTCATTATTCACCATATGACAGTAAACATTAAGACAAATCAACATTCAAGAAGGTCTGAGCGGACCTAAGGGACTCCGGCGGTTTGTTCCACAGGCGAGCGTGAAACTAAAAGCTGCTTTATCTTGTTTGGTTTCTGTTTCTGGGAACATTAATTTGACGTGTCCCAGAAGACCAGAAGGGTCAGGATGTAATGGAGGAGGCTATTTAGTGGTTTGTCGACCAGCAGAAGGATTGTAAAACCTCCCTCCACTCAGAGGAAGCCAGTGGAGTGATCTGTGGATCTACTTTCTTGGTGTTGCTGTGGATACGATTACAACACCGATCTACCAGAATAATTATAGATCTGATTAGGCCAGGCCCGTTTATACCTCAAGAGGGCAGCGAAGAGTCGGATATTTCAAATGCGACAACAGTCAAGAGAACTGTAGCCACATAATGATAATAATAATTATCCTGATGTATCTTTTGTCTGAGGAAAGTCTTGTTTCTTGCCAGATTCAACCTCTTTGGATTTTCTCTTGTTAATCCCGGATTCCCGCTTCTCTGTCTCTATTTTTGTGTTTTCTAGGATACATCTACAGGAACTGCACCGAGAACGGCTGGTCCAATCTGTACCCGTCCTACGAGGAGGCCTGCATGCTCATCGAACCCACACCACCAGTAATAGAGGTAAATGCTTAGCAAACAAACCCTGACAAACCCTGACAAACCCTGACCTCTGAGTCCATTCTCTGTAAGTTTTATGCTCCTTCATTCCATTATAACTGTTTTCATTTGGATCCTTCATCTATCTGGTTACGTTTCCGACTGGAACACGCATGAACAGTCGCGGGCTTGTGAATACGTAAGGACTCATCAGACTGATGACGCTGCAGGTTACCGTCCACACCTTTACATCTTTATTTTCGCTAAAGCAGCCCATCACTCGTTAACAAAATGACATCACAAGCAGCCTGTAAAATTAACAATCGACATTCTGTTTTCCGGAGACATTATTGTGAATCTTGTGGGACCGTTGCCACTGAAAAACAACTTGCATCAATGCTTTTCTGAACACTGAGCTCCTGCTGTCAAATAACTATTGACTTTCCTCTCTGGAAATCTTGTGAGCCAGTAAGAGGAGGCCTCAAGAGATGAATGATGTGTTTAGCAGAAGTATTTATGTCACCTTGATGCATTAGAGCGAATTAAAGATGAACAGTCTGGAATAACTCCACCACCTCCGTCATCTCTGAACCCTAAGCCTAACCCTTTCAGACATTGCTCACCCCAATCTGCCTCGTGCAAAAGTAATTAACCTCCTCTGATCATGTGCTACCATGTTTATCATAATCAATAAAGCATAATGGTCTGTGGTAGGAGATCTGTTCATGATCTGAATAGACTCTGAACCTGCATCAGCTCAGTGACCTGCAGAATCCTCTCTACCGCCATCGATTATCTTCATGTGACCAACTCCAAAAATAACTTAGTTATCGTCACTGAAGTTAAAAAACCTTAGATTAGATTAGATCAGATATACTTTAATAATACCAAACTGGGAAATTCACATCTAGAAGATACACTGAAGAAAGTTTTCCTGATGCTACAAGTGTTGTGTGAGTTTCCCCCTCCCTTTTATGGTTAGGGTCAGGGTTAAGATTTAGTGTTAGGGTTAGGGTGAAGTTTAGGATGAGGGTGAGGGTTAGTGTAAGGTCTAGGGTTAAATTAAGTTTAGGATTAGCATTAACTTTAGGGTTAAGGTTAGTGATAGTGTTAGGTTCAGGGTTAAGTTTTGGGTTAGAATTCGGGTTAGGGTAGGGTATAGAGTTAGGTTTAGCGTTAAGTTTAGGGTTAAGGTTAGGTTTAGAGATAAGGCTCCGTTTAGGGTTGGGGTTTAGTTTAAGATATGATAAATGGACAACTACGGTCATTTAGTGTTGAGCACTGCATGTGCAAAGAGCATTTTGAAAAGTTGTTCCTAGCTTTGCTAACCATGTGGTCTCGGTGTTAGCTACAGCATGATGGCTAGTATTATATTGTTTCAAGAAGAGCTTGCTTCAAGTTGTCAATGAGAAGACTTATGATCATCTTTTGCATAGGCAGATAGACAGACAGACAGACAGACAGACAGACAGACAGACAGACAGACAGACAGACAGACAGACAGACAGACAGACAGACAGACAGACAGACAGACAGACAGACAGACAGACAGACAGACAGACAGACAGACGAAATTGCAAGGTTAGGGTTAAGTTTAGGGAGGTGAGGTGAGGGTTAATGCTAAGTTTAGGATTAATGTTAGGGTTAGTGTTTGTGCTTGGACTAAGGTCAAGATTGGGTTTAGGGTTAGGTTAGGCTGAGGTTTAAGATTAGCTTTAGGGTTGTGGTTAAGGTCAGGTGTTAGGGTTAGTGTTAGTGTTAGGGTCTGGGGTTAAAGGTGACAGGTTAGGTTTAGGGTTAAGTTTAGGGTGAGTGTTTGGGTAAAATTAAGGGTTAGGGTTAAGTTTAGAGCTAAGGTGAGGGTTAAGATTAGGGGTGGTTTAGGGTTCAGTTTCAGGTTAGGTTTAGGGTTAAGTTTAGGGTTGTGGTAAGGGTTAGGGTTAGTTGTGCCAAAGAACTCTTGCACTGCTTCTACACAAATCAAATTCACGTCAGAGACAAGACAACACGCCCAGACATAAAGACTAACATCTGCGTCTCCTCTCATTTTCCCAGACATCGTATTTCTCCAACTTCAGGCAGGTGTACACCGCCGGCTACGCCACCTCCCTCATCGCTCTTATATCGGCTATTTTCGTCTTCACGGTGTTCAGGTAATGTTTCCCAGGAGCAGGAACAACATCAGTTGTCTGATTAAAGGCAAACCTCTTCTTCGTCCGGCTGATTTGTCTCTCAGATTACACAACACGTCTGAAGGAAATGCTGCCTCTAGGGCTGTCTGAACTTTACCTCCACATTGACGTAGCAAAGGTACATCGATCTGACACGGGGAGAAACTTTAAAGACGACGGGCATGTTGTGGAAATATTTTAGAAATATTCCCATCTTTCCACAGCATAAATTCTGAAACTCATGATGGACGTGAGTGAGGAAGTCGACTGACATCATTATAGAGCTGGAGGAGAGTCCAGGTCTATAATAACAAACACAAGTCTAGCGCCATCTTGTGCTTCAAATTTAATCTCTTTCTCTTGCACAGGAAGTTTCACTGCACCAGGAACTACATCCACATCAACCTGTTCTTCTCCTTCATCCTGAGGGCGAGCGCTGTCTTCATCAAAGATGGCGTTCTGTTCGCTGATGAAGACCTGGACCACTGCTTTATGTCGACTGTGAGTATATCGACCGGTTTTTCCAGATCACAGATGAAGATGGAGGATGCTAACGCTGATTCTGCCCTCTGATACGTCTTTCCCACAGACTTCCTGTAAATCGGCCGTGGCCTTCTTCCAGTTCAGCATCCTGGCCAACTACTTCTGGCTGCTGGTGGAGGGCATGTACCTGCAGACGCTGTTGGCTCTCACCTTTGTTTTCCAGAAGAAATATTTCTGGTGGTATATCCTCATTGGTTGGGGTGGGTTCACCACGGTCTTTCCCTTTTCTTACCTCTCCGTCTCTAGTTAGACCTTTGTTTTGGGTCTTTCTTGATGATCAGCTCTTTCTGCTTGTCCCAGGTGTCCCAACAACGATCATCTCAGCGTGGATCCTTACACGCAGCTTCTACGACGACCGGGGGTGAGCTCCTGCGGTACAAAAATAATAACATCTCACAACAGTGAGGAATCTTTGACATGGAAGTAATTGCCCCCCGCCGACAGTGATTTACAGTATATAATGAACCACCTCTGTGGCCCAAACGTGGGACCGGGTGTAATGGGATGTAACCCTACTGGGGACATTAACAAGTTGTGGGTTCACGCTGAGGCGAAACAGAAGATATGCAAATCACAATTTAAAACAACCTGGAATCGCTTGTGGTTTCTGGGCACTTCCTGCTAATCGGACAAACCCCTGCTGGTCTCGTTAACGCCTACGATGTTGTGGGATTCCCCATTCTGAGGTTGCCGTGACGACCGAAGCTCTGCACAAGCGAAGGAAGAGACAGCGTGACTAAACTTCTTGTTCCATTATGTGGTTGCAATTAGAAGATACTTTACCAATACAAAAATTGCATTTGCACCCCTGGTGGTCATTTTCTACTGGATTAATAAGCATCTCCCTTTATTGGAAGGAAAGGAATAGTTGTGGGATCCAAACTTATTAGTTTTCTCACTGAGTTATGTGAGACTGTCAGTCAATAACACTCAAACATACGGCTACAGGCAGCAGCCAGTTAGCTAAGGTTAGCAAAAAAGACTCAAACAGGATGAAACTGTTCTAGCTTCAGAGTAGCGACAACCCGCTGGTGAACACCTTGTGTTTCCTCAGGTGTTGGGATGACACAGACGTGGCCTTCATCTGGTGGATCATAAAGGCTCCCATCACTGCATCCCTACTGGTGAGTATGGAGCGGCGCCGATGTGGGTCAGGCTAGATTTTTACTCAGCGCCAGCTCCTTTCAGGATTCATGGGTGGTCCCATCAGAGGAGGTAAAACAGGTCCAGAAAATTGGTTTGGGTTGACAGGCTTATTATCACCAGCGGTTAGCTCCGGTAGCTGATCAGTGTTATCTGAGGGCTACACCCCCCCCCCCCCAGTTTGAAACTCCAGCCAATCCATGTCAAACACCTTGGATTCTCCTTCACTCTTCATTTCCTTAAGTGTAGGTGAACTTCATCATCTTCATCAATGTGATCCGCATCCTGGTCCAGAAGCTGAGGTCTCCCGGCGTCGGCGGCAACGACACCAGTCACTTTAAGTAAGAGCAAATGTTCTTCCACGTGATGAAGACTCTCACACTGGAGCCGGATGTCTTCATCGTCTGGAGTCTTCATCGTCTTGTACCCTCTCCTCAGGAGGCTGGCCAAATCCACGCTGCTCCTGATCCCTCTGTTCGGGATGCACTACATGGTGTTCGCCTTCCTGCCGGAGAACACCGGAGCGGAGGCTCGGATCTTCATCGAGCTTGGCCTGGGATCCTTTCAGGTGAATCAGGCGCGACAGGTAGACCTCAGGATGCCTGATAATCCAGACAGGTGTGGTCAGGATGGAGGTTGGTGTTAATATGTCTCTGCTCTGAAGGGATTCGTCGTGGCGCTGCTGTACTGCTTCCTCAACGGGGAGGTGAGTACCGGTTCCCAATCGCCTCCTCCAGGAGGCGATGCTGGTTTGTTCGTCTGACAAGTACAATTGTGTGGGCCGAATCGTGCGCTCCGGAAAAGCTAAAGCTTATCCTTCTTGCCCTTTTGTTCAGGTGCAAACCGAACTGAAGAAGCGCTTCTGGAAGTGGCAGACCCAGAACTACCTGCGGTACAGTAAACGACGGCGGACGCTGTTCACCGAGAGCAGCACCGTCACGCAGATATCCGTCCTGGACAAATCCAGCCCCAATCAGCTGACCTCGGAGACACACACCTTGACGCCCAGCAACGTGTCGGCGGTCTGAGGAGCGGCACGATGGGAGGGGGCGGGGCTTTAAACACAGATTGATGAATGTTTTAAGGTATTTTGGCTTTACTCGGTATGAGTTGTCTGAAGGTACGACCTTTGCATTCGGCTGGTGGACATGATGATGACTTTATCCGCAACCACCGAGGGTTTTATTCCGTTTTTGATATTCCCACTGATGTGCCCACGCGTTCCCACGGAAACAGGATGAAACACTTTGTCCCTCAACTACAACAACACAGATAATTATGACCCATTGCTGTTCTGTGGTTAAAACAGGTGTCGTTTTTACTTCCTGCTCACGGAATGAGTCAGAAGTTCCTTCACCCTGAGGAGAGTCTGAAAAAGATCTAGAAGAACCCCAACCCAGAAATAGTTCTATTACATTCGTTATATTCTCTGGGACATGTGACCACACCTTCAGGCCAATCAGAGGTCAGCAGTACAGGAAGCTGAATAACTACCAACAACTGATTGGATACTGGTCTGTGTAAATAAATAAAATAAAAGGAAAGAAAGACTTTATTTCAAAATATATGGAAATGAAAACTTTGTTAAATTAAAAGTAACTTAATACTTTATTTTCAAACCATAGGTAAATAAAGACTTAAAAAGGAAATCAGAATGCTATTTCAAAATAAAATAAATAAATAAAACTATCTCAAATTTAAAAGTAGATAAAGACTTTAAAGACTGACTTCACACTAAAGTGAAATTTACCATCACAGTTGTACCTCAGTTTATTCTAGTCACCACTTTTCCATACTTTGACTTCCACATGTTACACCTTTATTTTGTCTGTGGGTTTGGGGTTGGAACCTTTGCGCCCCTGAAGTGAACCATTCTCTATTTCGTAACACTCATCCCTCGTTGTGTTTTTATGGTTGTAAATAGACTTCAGGTGGAAAAGAGGGACTGAAACAGATTTGTTGTTATTTATATGAACGTGTTTCACTTTACGGATTTAAGTTTCTTTTCTCTTACGCCTGATAGTTCCCTGTTTGTTCATGTGTATATTTCGTGATATTGATTGCTTGGCTTCTGGTTTAAACATTAAATTTATAAATGGAAGTAAAATGATTCAACCTCCAGTACGTAGTTATTGGCAAAATCTACTATTGATCAGTTATTGGTAACCAACTCACCTGATACTCAATGCGCAGGTTTTTAGTTTATTTCCACATTGAAGTCATTTAATCAGACCCAGAAGGTCTGGGAAGTTCTATGGAGCCATGGAACCAAACTGGACCTTTTGGGGTCTCTGGTCCAGCGATCTGTCTGGTGGAGGAAGATCTGGGTCCGCTTTGCTTCCTGGTCCACCAGAAACCCGCAGCCTGTAGTGGGTCATATGGATTCCATCAAGGACCAGGAGGTCCTGATAGAAAACATCTTCCCATCTGTGAGGAAGATGAAGATTGGACATCACTGGATGAAGATCACTAGCATACCTCAAAGTCCACCAAGACCTGGTTCCAGAAGAAGTCCTGGATCATTCTAGAGGCATCAGGGTCTCCAGACTGGAACCGTTAGGAACCCTCTGGCGGATCTGAAGGAGGCGGCTGCAGCAGGAACAGCAGGAACATTCCAGAACTGGAACTGGATCAGATTCATCTGGAACCAGAAGCTGGATCAGGTTTAGAGGAGCTCACGTGTCTCTAGACGAACTGATGGGGTAGGTGGAAACATTTCAAAACAGTCCATCAGTAGATTTTGCCAATGAACTCGATCGATGAAGGTGATGAAACATTTCGCTTCCATCCGTGTTTTCTTGTTTTGACGTGTTTTTTTTGTATGTTTAGTCTGATCTGTTCAGGTTTACAGATGAAACGCGACTCCTGACCACTAACCTTTGATGCATTCCTACTTCAGGCGGTGGAACAAACACGTTTCAGATTCACGCCGTGTTCCCGTGTTCCCCCACACGCTTTCATCTGACTGAACGATGTAATCGGAGCTTGTTTTCATGTCATTACATCCCCGTGTTTTTCCTCTGATCTTTATTTTCCAGGTTCTAAAACACAAACTTCTCATTTTTGGTTGTTTTTCGTATTTCATCACAAGATGAAAGGTGGTCATCATCATCATCATCATCATCATCAAATGTCATTTTCTTATCATCCAATCCAGTCCACTTCCTGAAACCCCAATGTCCCATCTAGAATCTAGAATCTATGGCTCTATAAAAACTGTTTTCTCAAAAAAATGCTAGTTTTTAATCTGTTTTTGTTTTTTTTTAAACTAAAAAGGCAAAGTGCAGTATCTGCCACCCGGGGGCACATACTGCACTTTACCTTTGCTGGACAATAACAGTCTCCTGCATTTTGATGCATTAAATAGCCAAAACTGACACAACATGGAGCCAACGAGTTAAAAACATTTATTATTCATACTAATAATGTACAAAAACCTTCCAATAGTTGCACAAAGAGAAGAAACACCTGCAGCTTTTTTTACCTTTGACCTCCAGACATGAACGGTTGTTCATCCAACAACGAGGTCGTCTGCAGGGCGGCGCCATCAGAAGCTAAAGGTTCTACATGTCAAAATAAGCACAAACCAAAATAATAATAATAATAATAATGATAATAATAATGATAATACAGCAGTTTTCTATTTTTACGCCACTTTTCTTTTCCTCATGTTCGCAAACATTCAAAGGAAAAGTCTCTGATTGGGCCAGAGCTATAGAGGCTCCTCCCACTCAGGATGACCCAATGAGATGATCGGATTCGACAGGCATGCATCAGCCGAGCAGAGCACGTGACCACGGGAGGCCGTTACACCACGGAACACGATCACCAGTAAAATAACAGGAAGCCGGAGTGATCACATGACACGGATTCACGTCAAACCACAGGAAACGAACAGCGGCGGCGGCGGCGTTTTCACACCTAGGCTCAAAGGTCACAAAGGTTGGCCAGACCTTCACACGCTTCTACCAACTACAGCTCAAAACCACAGCATCCAATGGCAGCAAAGGACGACGGACGTGCGTCTGACATCAACATCGTAGCGGCGAATAAGGCTCCTATCCCATAATAAGACCGGAGGGGCGGAGACAAGGGCGTGAACAGGTGAGATTGTCTGAATGAAGTCAACCAGAGCAGAGGAGGTGATTGTCCAGCCCTTCCCTCCAAAAACATGCTGATGAAGAAACAGTGCCCCCTCATGGCTGCTGTTGGAACTGCAACCTAATGAACAGTTTGAGGTCAGCCCTTCTTTTCTGATTAATTTGCAGCGAAGAGACGGAATATAATAAAGTAAAAATATTAAAAATACGTTTTAAAACGTAAAGAATCACAGGACGTTGAAGTGCTCCGGTCCAGTGAATGGAATTAAATCCTTTTACTTCCTTGATTTATAATAATTTATTTTGACTCCTGTAATAAATCACATTCTAGTGCTTTAATTCATGTTTAGTTAAAAAGCTTCAGTACTTGAATGTCGCTTTAACAAAGTTTAGGGTCTTCGTTTCGGCGGACGACGGAGTAAACATCGACTTTACTGTTTCCGTATTTACACTCTACAAATAAAATGACAAATAATCATTCAATCGCTATAGCTTCAGATCTGACAGAAGAAAAGAGAAAACAATGAGTCGGCACGTCGAAAAATCTACAAGCAAGAAAACCGAAATAAAAATACATCTTAAAAACTCAATAGGTTTCAGTTCAATTCAGCAGCTTTTACCTTCACTGGTTGTCATGGAAACACACATCATATCCACGAGTGTGTTTGTCATTATTTCTGCGAATCTGGAGGTTTATTCTCAAATATTTCACATTTAAATCCCAGAATAATAAAAAAAAAAAAAAAACTTCCTGGCAGTGTTTTGATGTGCGTTCAGACCATCATGGAATGATTCACTGAAATTTATCAAATGTATGTGTAAAACAATTTCACAGCTTAAGTTTAACACAAAAATATTTGTTCAATTTGTTAAAAAATTCCTTTTTAAAAAAAACCAAAACTAAATTTAGGTCATTTCGGATGAAAACAAAGAATCATATTCGTTAGAATTTAAAATGACAGATTTTTAGGAACTTTTCTGTTGAAAAGTTTAGAGAAAATTAATTTAGAGGAAATGAAGGCGTTGCCAGTAAAATAAAACGTCTTTATTCTAGTCTGATAAACACCGATCGTCACGCCTTCTTGAGCAAAAACCCATTTGAAGGTTCAAACACCGATCCGGTCCAAAAAGTGCTTTCGTTCAACTCTTTGAAATCAAAAGACGACAGAAGCCAAAATAGTTGTTCTCTTTGTTTGTTTTGTGCTTGAAGGCACTTTTGGAGACACGAAGAGTCGAACGTTGGGATTCGGAACAGAAATCTGCTGTGACATCAGTTGCAAAGCCGACTCAGCGTTTGCAAACGAACGGCCGTGCAAAGATTCAGTCAATGGATTCGTCTTTGGAATGAGAGAATTCACCTCGACGAGAGCGAAACCCTCCAGAATCGAGACTGAAACGGGTTTTCAGAATCACTCACGTTTCTAAAACCAGTTTTTAAAAAAAAGAGGACATTCAACACATACGATAAACACGACTTCATGCATGTTGTTGTTGACATTTTGTGTACTAACGGCTGTTTAGACGACTCCATCCCTTCAAGGATGTGTTGGTTGTCGTCGGCAACTGAGGAAGAGTCTTCATGTTGGAATGCTTTGGGTCCCTCCACCTTCAGCGCCCCCTGGTGGTACTGATCAGTCCGCACAGAGCGCTGCCTCTCCAGCGCTGACGGGGTTAAATTATCAATAACACTGATCTAACGGTGACCCAATCAGTCACCACATTTAACACAACCACAGGTTTACTGTACAACCAGCTGCACATTCACACCCGCAGTGTTCAATCCAGATTCAAATCCGATCTGCCCTCCTTCACACCTGGTCCCAGATCGGATCCGATTCCAATGTCTTCCTCTTCCACACCGAATTCGGATTCGGATGTGAATCCGATCTGTCCTCGGATTTAGATCCGAATCCGATCTCTTCCTCCTTCACATCAGATTTGGATCCGAATCCGATCTGTCCTCCTTCACATCGGATTGCGATCCAAATTCAATGTGTCATCCTTCACACCTGATTCGGATCTGAATCCGACCTGTCCTCCTTCACATCGGATTCAGATTCAGATCCGAATCCGATCTGTTCTCCTTCACACCTGATCCAGGATCAAATTCTAATCCGATCGTCGTCGTGCGATCTGTGAGACGTTTCTGTCGTCACTCTGCTGCATCGATATTTGTTTTGTATTCACTTGAATGTGACCCAGAAGGCCCGTTGCCATGGTAACCCTACATGGACACTACATTTCCCATGATGCAGCATTGTCTCCTCCATGCAGAACTCTCTTCCAGACGGGATCACAGGGAGGAGAGCCTGACTGGTCTCACTGGTCCCACGGCGCTAGCGCCAACGCTAACGCTGTAGCACCTGACGACTTCAAACACAATATGTACAGAGGTAACCATGACAACCATGGTGAATGACGATGCTCGGGTCGGGTCGGGGATGGAGGGGTCAGACTAGGGGCTGTTTGGGGTCGCTGGAGTTCAGCTGGGTTTCCATCTCGTGTTGGTCCGGGTTCGGGTCGGGGGACGGGTCGGCGAGGTCGGTCATCGGGACGAGGGCGTCGCCGCCGCCGCCGCCGCTCAGGTGGCCGGGGTCTCGGCCTGCAGGCTGGACATGCGGATCTGCGAGCTGCTCTTGCTGAGGATGGACAGCTGCGTGCCCCCGTTCACGCCGCTGCTCGCCAGCGACGGGTGGCGGTGCTTCAGGTCCACAGCAAAGTACCGGTTCACCGTCCAGCTGCGCCATTTCCTCTTGATCTCCGATTGCACCTTGAGGGAGATACTTCACAAGGTCATTATTAATGGACCTCGCTGGAAAGACTTCACTGCCCCCCCCCCCCAGTTTCCATAGACGCACAACCCCCCCCATGCAGAAATCGAGAAACAGGAAGTACTATAGCTCTGAAAGGGTTAAATTTGGTGTTCTGTTTTATTTATACTTTCATTAATTTGCTGACAATAAAAACAGAGAAAAACGTCCCTATAATGATGGTTTTTATCTCAAATTAACGTTTATTTTTCCTCATAAAGTTAATGGAAACATAAAATCGTGATTTTTCTCTTTCATTTTCTGTTTCCCCGATTAAACCGAATCGTCTGCTTTGATTCTGTTCGAGTTTTTGAACTGAAGTGACTCAACAATCCACATGAACCGAACCCTTCAAAACTTAAGATTTATGTAATTTGCGGTTCAATTATCATCTGTTCATCTTTTGTTTACATTTTCAACATAAAAGACGACTTAAATCTTTTACCTCCAATGAGAAAATCAACTACAGGTAAACCTTACGTCGTTTGGAGTTACGTCGGTCTTGATTATACGTTGGTTTTCAATAAATAAATAAAAAAATAAAAATCAAGTTGATTTTACTCAATTTATTTGTTTTTATAAACTATTTTTTTAATATACGGCTTATTATTTTTATTATCATTCATTCAATAATAAAGCATCCATGATGAAAGGTAAACATCGACAAAGTGTTTTTGTAAATTAATTTTTTTTGTCTCTATTATGTTAAGAATAAAATTTAATTGTTTGTCAAATCTATTTTGTTAATACAAAATAGATTTGTATTAACAAAATATTATTAAAATACATTCATTAATAAAGTTCAACTTATGTCGTTTTTCCCAATTGCCGACGTAAGTCGAGGTAAAAGTCTATAAAAAATAGAGAAAAGAAAACATAAAAAGGTGTAAAGATCACTTTGAGCTGCTGGTTTTATCATGTTTTCAGGTAAATTATAATATTTAAATGAGTGAAGTGATGGCGGAGGTTTACCTCTCCGTTCAGGAAGCAGTAGAGGACGGCCACCACGAAGCCCTGAGGAGACACCAGAGGGTCCAACATGAGCTCAGCAGCGGGACCCCACCGGTTCTGACCGGTTCCAGTTGGTCACCTCGACGTGATTCTTATTTGTCTACGTGGGGCGGCGCTCACCTGGAAGGACCCGAGGCCCAGCTCGAACACCAGCCGCTCCCTCTTGCTTACGTTCTCCGGGGAGAAGGCGAACACGGTGTAGTGGATCCCGAACAGCGGGATGAGGAGCAGCGTGGAGCGGGCCAACCGCCTGCAAACACCAGGAGCGTGAGGACTGGAACATTCACTGACATTAATATAGAAGTTTGATTTTTAATCAGAAGCACCGCCTCTTGTCCCAGACTCTGGATATGTAAACCTCAGCTAACGTTGCTTGGAGCATACGAAAAAAAAAAATCGAGTTTACATCATTTTCCTCCACTTTCCTCCATCAAATCACTATTAAACCATTAAAAACACATAAAATCATATTACTGTACAATAAATCAGAATAAAACAGATTATATCATATTATTAGCCCTTAGCAACCCCCGTGACCCACAATGAGGAAGAACCAGCTGAAGACGAGACAGGGACCTTTTTTTCTGTACTATTTTAATAAATAAAATTTAATTGTTTATGGCCTCAAAATATATTTAAATAAACTAAATATGATTAAAATGTATTAATTAATAAAATTCAGTACAGAATTGGGAATGTTTATCTACAGTTTAGTCTGGAGACGAGTCCATTCAACTGACATTGATTACCGACCTAAACCGAGGTTTAACTGTGTTATTAATAGCTGAGAAATAGAAATAAAAAAATGTACGACTGAAATAAGAGAGATGGTTATTAATCAATCATTTTAAAATAATTACCAGCCGTAATTCTGAAGAAGTTTTGAATTTACAAAATAAAACGACTTACAGGTAAATACTAGATTCATTTCCGCCGATATCTGGAGACTGCAACTTCTGGACGAGGATGATGATGATGCCGATGAAGAGCACAAAGTTGATCTGGAGGAGATAAGTTAAAAACGTAAATGAGTAAATAAACACATAAATAGTAAATAAATAATCGCACCATTTGGTGATGTCATACCATGATGGATGCCAGGACAGGTCCCTTGATCACCCACCAGATGGCAGCGTTGTCATTCATGTCCCAACACCTGGAGAGCAAGAAGCAGCCAATCAGAGCCTGACCTGATCTAAGCCCCGCCTCTGCGGCTCGGTACCTACCCGATGTCATCAAAGTGCAGCCTCAGCACCGCCCAGATGGTCACACACAGGGTGGGGGCCCCTGGGAACACACACGCCGTTAGAAACGCCCGACACCACGCCGGCCAATCAGAACGCAGCGTGCGTGTGACCTCTCACCCCAACCGATGATGATGTACCAGTAGAAATATCTCTTCTCTGGGAAGAAGGTCTCCACCAGTAGCGTGAAGAGGTAGAGGCCTTCGATGAAGAGCCAGAAGTAGTTGGAGAGGACGCAGTAGTGGAAGAAGATCATCACCGCCCGACACTCCAGCTGAGGGGGAGGGGTCACACGCCTCAGCCAATCAGCTGGGAGAGAGGGGAGCGGAGGGGCGTGGCGTGGCGGCGTTACTCACGGTGTGGATGAAGCAGTGCTCGCTGTCCTCCTGGGCGTAGAGGACGCCGTCTTTGATGAAGACGGAAATGGCTCTCAGGATGAAGGAGACGAAGAGGTTCATGTGGATGAAGTTCCTGGTGCAGTGCAGCTTCCTGTGGGGGGGGGGGTTGTCAGTACGGGACAAACCGGGAGGAACGGGAACATCCCACGCTCCACAAACGTCTCACCTGAACCTGCACAGGATGACCATGGCCATGGTGAGGGACACCAGCGAGGTGCTGTAGCCCACGGTGTAGAGCGCCTTCACCGACACGAAGTACGTGTCCTGGAACAACACGGAGCGTCACGGCGGCTCGCCTTCACCGCCAAGTACTGAGTTACTAAGTAGTACTACTAGTAATGAGTAGTAAGTACTAGTAGTAATAGCACTACTAGTACTTGCTAGTTACTTTGTTACTAAGTACTAACAAGTACTAAGTACTAACAACATCGCTGGTGAGACCAGCGATGTTGTTTGGTCTAGAGACAGTGTCACTGAGGAAAAGACAGGAGACAGAGCTGGAGGTAGCAGAGATGAAGATGCTGAGGTTCTCTCTGGGAGTGACCAGGAAGGATAGGATCAGGAATGAGTACATCAGAGGGACAGCACATGTTAGAGGTTCTGGAGATAAAGTCAGAGAGGCCAGACTGAGATGGTTTGGACATGTCCAGAGGAGAGATAGTGAATATATTGGTAGAAGGATGCTGAGTTCTGAACTGCCAGGCAGGAGGCCTAGAGGAAGACCAAAGAGGAGGTTTATGGATGTAGTGAAAGAGGACATGAAGGTAGTTGGTGTGAGAGAAGAGGATGAGAAGACAGGGTTAGATGGAGGACACTGATTGGCTGTGGAGACCCCTGAAGGGGAAAGCCCGAAGGAAAAGAAGAAGTTACTTTAGGTAGTTTTGCTACTTTAGTTACTTTTGTTACTGTAGTTCATGTAGCTAGTTTTTCTATTTTCGATACTTTAGTTACTTTAGTTACTTTAGTTACTTTAGTTATTTTACTCACTGTAGTTATCTTAGCTACTTTAGTTCTCCTTAGAGGGCCCGGCGTCCGGCGCTACCCACCGTGTGGTTGACGTTGCCTTCGTCGAACATGCAGGCGTCGACGTAATGAGGGAACGTCTCCGACCAGCCCAACTCGGTGCAGTTCCGACTCACCTTCCCGAGTTCTGTGGAAGAGGAACACCTCCGTTTGAAAGGACCGTTTTAATGGCTTTGGTGAACATGAACTTCATCATCGCCATCATCATTATCACCATCATCATCATCGTCATCATCACTACCAGCAGCAGCAGGAGGAGGGGAGTATTTATGACGTGAATTTTCATTTATGGGTGAAATATTCCTTTAATGCAGAAAAAATGTCACACACACACACACACACACACACACACACACACACACACACACACACACACACACACACACACAACGAGACATCTTTCATCACTCACCGTAGTCTTCTTCACTCATGAACTGGGAGAACAGTTCTGGACAGTTGACCTCCACCACCTCGCCGACCTTCGCCGGCAGCCAGCAGGTGAGATTGTCCCACATCCAGGGACATCCTGACACCACAGGAGGAAACATCCCCATCAGTAATAAATAACAGGCTTCTAGACATCACTGGGTCCGCTTCTGCTCTTTCATCAAATTATCATCATCATCATCATCATCATCATCACACCAGACATTGACGTCATGAGACGCCGTAGAGACGCCACTCGAAGATCAGCTTTTATTCCAAGGGTCGTGATGAGGTGCCGCCCTCCTCCCCCTCCTCCTCCCCTTCTGAGGACATTCATGTGTTCAATGGGGAGGGGGGGGGGTGGAGCCAGGAGGGGTGGGGGGTGGAACCTACCGTAGGCGGGGTCGTTCCGGGGGTCATCCGAGGCCATCATCTCCATGCATCTCTCCTGCTCCCACTTGATCACACAGTTGGTGGGAACCTGCTGGCTGGACGCCTGAGGAGAGGAGGTGGAGGATGAGGAGGACATCAAAGCTTCACGAGCTTCCATCCATCCATCCGTCCATCCGTCCATTGCTTAGCGACCGTGCCGTTAAAGCCCCCTCTTCCTCTCTTCCCACCATCCTCTCTGAAGCTCCGCCCCCTGACCCTTCCTCCTCCAGGTGATGACTCACCTCCAACAACAAGGAATGACAGATCGACCTGAATACTGATAAACGGGATGTTGAATAAATCATCCCAACACATCTCTATCCATCGTCCTGCCACACGGCGATTGATTAATTATTGATCTGACACTTGATTCGGTGATCCGAGTGTCTATGAATTTATTCCTGTTGCAGCTGCTGCTGTTTGAATGTGGATCAGTGTGAAGTGGAGGACGTCCTTTAAAGGAACAGAATGAGTGACTCAGCTCACCGCGGCGACGAGGAGCACGAGGAGCAGCATGCTGATGTTAGCGACGGACATCTTGTGTTTCTCAATGGGTTTCCTGGGAGCAGCGACAGATCCACCCGGCGGGACGTGGGCTCACCTCGGGATCTGAAACCAGAAGGGAGACGGATGAAAGGATGGCGTTCTCCTCCAGGAAGCCAAATGGAACAGCAGGAAATGTCTACGATCCATTAAAGTCCTAATCGCTCTGGTTTTCCAAGCGTCTGGTTTTAATTTTTCTTCCAATTTCCCCAGTAATTTTATTTTCCTAGAACTTTTAATTTCCTTGCATCCCTAGTTCTCCTAGTGTCTGGTCTTTCCAGTAAAGATGAGTTTCCTCTCCTCTACAGTTTTCCTGGTCTCTCAAAGTTCAGCAGTGTTCCTAATTTAGTTACCGTCTCCTAGGTTTCTCTTGTTTCCTAAGGTCCAATTTTTCTAATGTCTGGTTTAGCTAGAGGTTGTAGTTGTCCTAGTCTCTTGTTTTATGATGGTTTCTCATTTACCTAGTCTCTGGTTTACCTACAACTTGTAGCTTTCCTAGTGTCTCTCATTTTCCTAGTCTCTAGTTTACCTAGAACACCAACACTGGTTTTCCTAGAGCTTTTAGTTTACTGAGCGTCTCCCATTTTCCTTGTGTCTCTGGTTTTCCTAGTGTCTCATTTTCCGACTCTGGTTTTCCTAGTGTCTCTGGTTTTCCTAATGTCACACATTCTCCTACTCTCTGGTTTACCTACACTTTCTAGTTTTCCTGGTATCTCTCATTTTATAGTCTCTGGTCTTCCTAGAGGTTTTAGTTTTCCTAGTGTCACACATTTTCCTAATCTCTGTTTTACCTAGAACTTCTACATTTCCTAGTGTCTCTCATATTCATGGTCTCTGGTTTTCCTGGAGCTCCTAGTTTTCTGAGTGTCTCTCATTTTCCTAGTTTGGTTTTCTGAGTGTCTCTTGGAAAATTCTATAATGGACATCTTTTTGTCAGCTGGGAGGTAACAGAACCCCCTAGTTTTCTGGATCCAGGGGTAATCCCTGACCAGCACCAGGTACTCCTGAAACAGAAACCAAGACAGCATTACACCTTCATAAATCTTTCACACGACTGCACCAACACCAGTTTGTCCGGATTGATCTTGTATCCCTGAATCTGGGCCCTGGTGGTCTCTGAAGGCCCAGAGGGCCGGCATGAGTGAAGCCAAGTGGCAGGACTGAGCTCTGAACCCGGTCCCACGGGGAGGGTTTGGTAGCTACGCCGTCCTGTTCCACCCAAACGCTGCCAACAACAAGCTCCTCCTCCCGCCGTTGTCAGGGGCAACGGCTGAGAACTGCCGAATTTGGACCCGAGTAGAACCATGTGTACCTGGACCCTCCTCCTGCTCTACTGTAAATAGAATCTCTTAGATGTCCGAACGAACACGAACCCAAACCGTGGTGAAAACACTAAACAAAGTGAGATGTGAGCTGCAAGAGCGAGCAGCTCGGCTGAGAACGCCATAGTCGCTGCCAATGGCATTGAAGAAAGAGATGACATCATCGATCCTGTCTCAATTCTTCCAGTTCCTTAAGACTAAAGACCCCCGGTTATCAAACGGATAACAAAAATCAAACTGTTTTCTGGAAAGTTTCTGATGTTCGCCATAGACCAGGGAGAGCGTGACCACGCTGCAAAGACACGCTGCAATGTCACACCACAAGATGTGGAAAAGACGCAACGCTAACACACACCAACGCTAACACACACCAACGCTAACACACACCAACGCTAACACACACCAACGCTAACACACACCAACGCTAACACACACCAACTAGAGCAGGTTTGCAGATGTCAGGTTTTTATCTTCCTCACTCAACTTTAAGTAAAAATGAAGCCACGCCTCGTTTTGTGTCTTAAGTTTTCTTTTAAAAACTGTAGCCTGTGTGTGTGTGTGTGTGTGTGTGTGTGTGTGTGTGTGTGTGTGTGTGTGTGTGTGTGTGTGTGTGTGTGTGTGTGTGTGTAGCAGCTGCCAGGACTCTACTCCCTGAGCTGTAATCAGCAGTTTAATGAGCCTTAGAGGGTTTCATGTTCAACACTGTCAGTGTGTGTGCGTGTGTGTGTGTGTGTGTGTGTGTGTGTGTGTAGGGGGGGTTATTTATCTTGGGGATAAGAATCAAGGCTCTTGAATGATCTCCTATACGCTCCTGAGGAGAGAAACGCCAAGGTGATGATGATGATGATGATGATGATGATGATGATGATGATGATGATGATGATGATGGTGATGATGATGATGATGATGGTGATGGTGATGATGATGATGATGATGATGGTGATGATGATGATGGTGATGATGAAGAGGAGGAGTACCATTAGACCAGAATAAGATGGAGATAGATCAGAGGAAGAGGCGTGACGCTTGTCTTTGGTTTTGGTGTCTTTGGGTCCCTCAGGATCGGGTTAGACAGCTGATGAGGCCTGGGGGAGCGGTGGAGGAGGTATGTATCGACTCACCCCCCCTCCCCGACCCTCGAGAGACCCTCATCTACTCTTCCTCCCTCTTTCTTTTCCCAGGAAAAGCAAGAAAATGATTCTTCTTCGGGAATCTTCCTCTGATGAGTTCATGCGGACCGTCTCTGGAAGTCGCTCACGTCTCTAAATTTAGCCCAAGGAATTATGGGAGGAATTAATGTAAACAGATTCGACTTAGTCTTCATTATTTTGGGGAGAGAGGGAGGGGCAGCGACCGCCAAGGGGAGGAAAAAACTGTCCCAGTTTCTAACTCCCATTTTCCCCCACAATGCACTTGCTGAGCCTGACACGAGACATTCCAGACAGTCCAGGTTCACGCGGTGAAACAGTCCAGGTTCACACAGTGAAACAGTCCAGGTTCACACAGTGAAACAGTCCAGGTTCACACAGTGAAACAGTCCAGGTTCACGCAGTGAAACAGTCCAGGTTCACGCAGTGAAACAGTCCAGGTTCACACAGTGAAACAGTCCAGGTTCACACAGTGAAACAGTCCAGGTTCACACAGTGAAACAGTCCAGGTTCACACAGTGAAACAGTCCAGGTTCACACAGTGAAACAGTCCAGGTTCACACAGTGAAACAGTCCAGGTTCACACAGTGAAACAGTCCAGGTTCACACAGTGAAACAGTCCAGGTTCACACAGTGAAACAGTCCAGGTTCACATAGTGAAACAGTCCAGGTTCACGCATTGAAACAGTCCAGGTTCACACGGTGAAGCAGCATTAGAAACACTACACCATTGTCTCCAGACCAGGTTTTGGTTGGTCAACAGTTCCACCTCTTACGTGATGCGACCCCTGATTGCCCCCTGACCCCGTCCTTCCAGGTGACCCCCCCCCACTCCGTCTCAGATCATCACACGTTTAAAGACCCACGAATGGAACCCGAGGGCAAAACTGGCGTCTTCATTGCAACTTTTTGCCTCAGCATCATAACTGCCCCCCCCCACCAACCCCCCCCCATGTGACTAAACGACACTGAGTGTGTTCCAACGCTGCCCTGCTGAGTCTGGGCCCCACGCCCGGGCGTCCTCCTCCCCCACCCTACTCTGACCAATGCAACCAGGCTGAGCGTTTAAACACCCCCCACAAAGACACACACACACACACACACACACACACACACACACACACACTGCAGCACCGATTTCAACGCCGTATTTCTACAAAAAGCGGGCATTTTGCAGCTGTTTGACGCGGGGTGGGGGGTGGTTCGGGGGTGGGGGGTGGTTCGGGGGTGGGGGGTGGTTCGGGGGTGGGGGGTGGTTCGGGGGTGGGGGGTGGTTCGGGGGTGGGGGGGTCATTCATCACTCGCGGTGAATGAAGCTGCAGCTGAGCCTCAGAAATCCACACAAACATCTCCACGATGACTCCATCCACCAATCTGCAGAGGCCACACCGGACACACCTTTACGGGACCCCCACCCCCCACCCCCCCATGCGGGAAAATCAGCCCCCAGATCGAGTGGCAGCACAATTTACCACAAGGTCACCCGCGGATTTGAGTCTTGGGGGTGGGGGGGTAAATATGTAGAATAATCGACTAAACGAACGCGGACGCGCCGGTGCGTCTCCAGACCGACCCAGCATCACGTACCTGCTTCACTGCGCGCTCCTGATTGGACCAACCTGTCATCACACAATCAGAGCGCGTGTCAGCGTCGGCATCTGATGAACCCGCGCGCCTTATTTCTCACATCTCATTTAAAAACGTTTCAATCCGTCGATGCGTAATTGCGCAAAACTGCGCCGCAAGATCCCGGACGTGCGCTCCTCCCGTGACGTAAAAAAACACTTTTCTTCCACGCGTGTCGCTCATGTCTCACCATCGCATCAGGAATCTGTCACTGGGGCGGCGCGGGATGAACCAGCCCCCCCACCGGGCAGCGAGGCGCAAGACTCCCCCCCCCCGGGGTTCCAAGAAACACAACTTCCAGTCCGTACCGAATGTTGCGGACTTGATCCTGAAACCCGACCGAGTGGTTCTGGGTGGGGTGATGGTGGTGGGGTATTAATTCGGGTTTCTGCCCCCGCGCTGTGGAGCGAATCTTGAGCTGCCCTGCGGATGGATGGCTGCGCGCTTCGCCCTCCGCGGAAGAATGCGCCGCGCATTTCTGCTCACACACTCCTCCTCCTCTCCCTCTCTCCCTCTCAATTACGCGCACACACTTTGTCGCGCGCGCACGCGCACACACACACAGACACACAGATACACAGACACACAGACACACACACACACACACACACACACACACACAGACACACACACACACACACACACAAATGCGCGAGGGAGCACAAATCCAATTTTGCGTGATCGATGTGAGACATGAACAGGATAAATACTCCAGTCACAAATGATGTGTGTGTGTGTGTGTGTGTGTGTGTGTGTGTGTGTGTGTGTGTGTGTGTGTGTGTCCAGTGGTCATTGTAATGGTTCAAACAGAGATCAGGACCGCAGACCGTCATCATGGTTTTATTCCACCGGAGGGAAACGAAAGTGTGATCACGTGACCTCATGTGGTCGTAAATTACAGCAAAAATCAATATTCCGTTAAAAGTCCATTAAATCTACAGACTGAATGATAACCGGACTGGATGTTTGTACGCTTTTGTAATATTTGTTGATGTAGCTGATCAATAAATCACGTACTTCCGCTCAGGCTTTAGGTGTTTCTACAGGCGCTTCAGTGTTATTTATTTGTTTAATCCATTATTGCGCAAAAAATGTGTACAAATGCGGATAAAATCAAGTTCTTGCGCAGAGCAGTTCCAACCGTGAACACAAGGGGGCGCTGTGGTGGAATTTCCAGCAGCAGATGGAGAATGTTTCACAAATAAAAACGAAGAAGAAAGAAGGAGAGACATGCTCCTATTTTAGTTTTTATGTTGTTTAATTGATCGGAATTTATTCCTGACGCTCCGAAGAACGAAAATTAAATTACTGTTCGTTTGGAAATCAATAATTCTGACGACCAACAGTTCTGGTGCGCGAACAGAGGCGAGAAGAGAAGAGTTGTTGGTGCTCCAGAGGAAGCAGGAAGTGTTTCATGACATCCCAGATGTCAGCACAGTTTTCTGCTGATTCGACTCGGAGATATTTCACAACATGTTTATGTTAAAGGAAGTCGAAAAGCGCCCCCCCCCACCCCAACACGACCCCACGCCCCACCCAGACTCATGATCGGGACTCGAGTGGTCCTCTTGAAGCCGTGACATCATCGCCAATGGATCCCCTTTAGGATTCTGACAGAGAATAATATGGGGTTGCCATAGCAACTGGCCTTTTTTTCAATGCAAAGGGGATGTGGAGTGGTGCTGGGTGGAATTGTGGGGTGCTGGGTTTGTTTGGGGGCGGGGGGGGGTGAAGATGAAGAGTGGCGGATGAACGAAAGGTCATCGATGGGAACGGACGATCGGCAGGAACGAGCCGCGGCGTCGGATTCATCCACGTTTTCCCGCCTGTCCCTGATTGGTCAGCTCATCTCCTTCCCGCTCCTGTCTTGCCCCGCCCTTCTGACTCATCCGGATCCACTTTAGTTCAGCAAAACATTTTGACGCGGTGAATGTGAGGATATGTAAATATGAAGCATCTCCCTCATCCAGCCATGGGGATCGCCATGGCAACAGATTCTACTTGGAAGCAAGGCGACAGAGAAACCAGGAGGAGGAAGGATGGAGAAAGACACAAGGAAAACGAGTGGCGCCGTTGTTCCTCATAGGGATGACATCATCAGTGACATCATAGCCTCAGACTTCTGAGCGAAGTCTGCAGACCCATTTACCCCCACCCCCCATTGAGTCCCCCCAATGGAGATCTCCACTGGGCTCTTCACAGACCCCACCTCTCTGCTTGTCCTCCTCCCTCTGCCATCGCCATGGCAACTCTGGAGAGCGGCCTTTTTGCATGGACATGCAAAGTTCCTCATTGTCCCACGGGCGAACACCGAGCCCCCCCCTCCCCATGGCTCCTCCTTGGTAGAACCCGACTCCTCTTTTCTCGTGATGCGTTCAAGTGTTCTGTGGGACAGACATAGAAGCTGAGTCGGAGGGTGTGAAGTCAAAGCAAAGAGGCGCCGGGGAAATAACCAACAAACGGCTTCTTTAAAGCGACAGGAAGTCATAATTAGGGCACCGGTGTGACGGCGCGTCCGGTAATTCAATGGAAACCAACGACGCGTTTGGGAGCCGTCGATTGGATTTCTTAAAGGAACAGTTCACAGATCGGATGTCTCTCGTTCGAGCTCACGTCAGCATCACGGCTGTCCTCAAAGGCCCAGATGTTAACTAATAAATGTAACTAAATGTAACTCAATATAATGTAAAATAAATGTTACTACTCCTTCATGTTAAATAACTTAACATTAATTACTTACTCAAGTTACAAACACTACATTATTCAAGTTACAAACAGGTTACAAAAAACATGTTTGCTTGTTTCTCTGTTCTAACATAAATCCTTTTCATTTGTCAGGTTATTAAACCCACAGAACTCCATCAATCAAGGATCAAACTATCAATCAATCAAGAAAAATAACATCAGACACAAGCTAGGACATAACTTTGTCTAAAATGTTTTTATCAAAAGATAAAATGGATTTAATTATTGCATTGTGGGAAATGTAGTTTTGCTCAAAGCACACTTTTTCCCTACTTATTTTTAGACTGTCTGACATTTTATGCTCTGGCGGGCCACATAAAATGATGTGGAGGGCCACGTTTGGCCCCCGGGCCTTGAGTTTGACACATGTGAGCTAAAAGATCCAATGCTAAAGCAAGTTTGCCTTTGTAGCCTTTAGGCTAAAAAGTTAGCATTACCTCAACTGAGGAAAGCAAACAAACCCGGAAATCAAAATGAAATGAGAAACTCCTCAGACTGATTCCTCTCAGAGGACGGAGGTTATAAAAAGATTCTGGTCCCGACTGTGGCCGATCCAAAACGTTTAATTTTTTTTCTTTGGAAGCGCGTCAACTGTCAGTCGGCTGAAGGTCCAGACCTCTTCAGAAATAGACCCCAGAAATAACCCAAGCCAATCGGAGGCTGCAGAGATTATCCCGTCACAGGACTAGGGATCACTCATATGAAGCCCCGGAACATCGATCTGTTCAAATGTTAAAAGAAGTGGAAAACAAAAAAAGTCGTAACCTCGCCCCAAAGTTGATGGAGCTAAATTAGCTCTATGTTTAATCACGGATTAAAAGTTCTGCCAGACAAACAAGCCAAGTTGGGTCCAATCGCTGATGAGAAACGTCTGGACGGGTTCCAGATCCGTCTCTAGTGCTTTAGAACTCCGGCTAACCAAATTTGGGAAAGTGGTAAAATTACCCCCCGAGTGCAAATCGATGATTCGAGGTCCCCAAAAGAACCCCAAACAAACAGCCTGGTGATTCAGACGCTGACGTCCTTCACGGATCTCCATCTGAGCTCGCCGTCTTTTAAAGCCAGACGCTGAGGGATGAGTTCATTTCCAAAAGCGAAGGTACTTCATGGAGGGGCGGGGGCCGGCCATTTATTTGAAATATACATTCTTTGCTGCGTCTGTAACGCCTTCATCCCGTTCATGAAAAAACGCACGCAGTGATGTCATCATCCTGCTCTCCTCCCGGAACGCCGCTAAATCAATCCAGGGGAAGAGGAGGGGTGAGAACCACAGATTCTTCTTCTCTTCTCACAATGGGTGAGAAGAGGCCCTACAAGTGTGTGTGTGTGTGTGTGTGTGTGTGTGTGTGTGTGTGTGTGTGTGTGTGTGTGTGTGTGTGTGTGTCTTAAAGTGGTGATTTAACTGCACGACTCCCGTTTAATTTGGTGCATCTCGGATGGAAGGAACGGCGCCATCAGCAGCAGAAGATGAATTGAGCTCATGAAGACGTCACGGCGGCGCCGCTAATCAGGTTGTTTCTGCTCGAGTTTAAAGGCGATTCAAAGGTTAAACCGAACCGATGAAGACGCCGTCGGCACCGTTCAAGCGAAGAAGAGCAAGTTGCACAAGATTGAAGGTGTTGTGGATGACGTGGACCTCACCTGGGGGGAAGGTAACACCTACACACACCTTCAAACGACTGCTAGCACCTTAAGCTCCAGGCTCAGGCTCCATCATTGGTTGGGGAGGGGGAGGGGAGCGGGCGGGGCCTGGTCCTGGTCCTGATGTATTCCCACCAGATGTTCTGATTGGTGAAGGTGCAGCAGGTGGGCGGAGGTCGGTGTAGCTGCTAGTTAACGCATCACGGTAATAACGGTTGAGGGTCACGTCTCATTTCGCACTAAACTAAACACCTGCAGTCGCCCCGCCCGCCCGGCTCCGCTCGGGGGAAACCCCTGCTTATTCCAGTTAGGGTTGCCATGGGAACCACTCTCCGTGCGATCCTTCCTCTGCTTCGGTTCCGTCACATCGATGCATCTCCAGCCAATCTTTGTTGGGGGATGACCAGGCGATCGGGGCGTTTAGGGGCATTTGTGAGGAGATTAATCATCGGTGATGTTGCCATGACGACATGGCGCTACAAATTCCAGTACATTGGAGGATGACAGTCATCGATTTGGCTTTAATCCCATCTGGTTGATAGAGGGTCCAGAACACGGCGGCGGGTAGAGAGTAGAGTAGAACTTAGACCAGGGTCCGACCTGAACCTCGTTCCGTCCCGTCGCCCTGAGACCCGATCGGAGGACGTTTTCCTGCGGTTATTGATCACTATCGATGGATTAAACAGATGTCAGGTGATGGAGACGCTGACGGACGTTCAGGTGGAAATAAACACCGTGGCCTTCAGCGCCACACGGCTGTAAATCCACCGTCTGTCGCTCACGTGGAAGACGACACCGCCGTCACACCTGCCACCCATCTCCCCCGCCATGCTGGTGAAATGTCAGGTTATGCATCTTAACCACATTGGTTTAAAACAGCAGCGATCCCCCACTGGGGGGGTGGGCAACAAGGCCATCAGGGCTTCATCAATGAGTCAAAACCCACCACATGTTTCAGGAAACCAAAGCATGATGGTCTGAAACACTGTGTGCTGGTTTGGAGAGGGGTTCTTACTGATCTGCCGGTTGCCATGGACGCTTCTAGAAGCTCGTCTCCTTCAAAACACCCCCCCACCCACCCCAACAGAAGCATCGCCAAAATGGCCTCTTTAGACGCCGGTGAATCAGCTCACGCAATATCCATGAGATGGTAAACTTTAACGCTAAAAATGTGTCATTGTCTGTGCACTTCCTGTTTACGTCGCCCCCAAGTGGCCAGACAATGAACCGCTGCGAAAGATTCTTGCTATTTTAGTAAAGTTTTGATTTGTAGAGTTCAAAGTGAAGGATTTTTCTCTAAATGTTGGTAGAATTGTTCAACTTTTTGCCCCCTGAGTCTCCCTTTTCCGTCTGAATACGTCTCACAGATCTGTCCCATCTCCTTAAAGACTTCCTGCGCCGAGACAATCCGGTTTCAGGGCAGCAAGAAAAGCAAAAAGCCCCACGCTTCTGTTGCCATGACGACGGCCTCTGAGGCGATGCACGTGTTCAGGTACAAAACATGTTTACCTCTTCATCAAATCATTACCGAGTATTTTGTTATGTAAAGTCGGACGCGGTGATGTCATCGATGAGAGACAAAGACAAAGTCCACGACAGGCGAGGAGACGGAGAAGAAGAATGTCTAGGCAGCAGCGTACCGGGAGACGGTCGAGTTGAAATTCAGATCACACTGTCGCCTGCAAACCGGGGGGAGGTTGCGGGGAGGGGGGCAGGGCAGAATGGAAGGGGGGGCAGAGGGGGAAGGGCAGACTGAGTGACAGTGAACCAGACGGGGGTTCACCATGTGTCACATAGGGAGGCGTCCGGTTGGAGTCAATTTTAAAGGGTCAGTTCACCCAATAATACCATCACCTGGTTGGACACCTGCCCACCTTCAAAATCAGCCAGTAAAACTTTATTTATACAGCATATTTTAAACAACAACGTGTTTAGCTAGCTTGTATAAAAAAGCACCTGTAAAAACTATCCTTACCTCCTTGTCTGGTGGCATCTGGAAGATCATGATCTCCACATTTTAGAAAGTTGAAGCCAGTTTCCACGGCAACCGTTGGATGGAAAACGGTGGATGGCCTGTGATCAGGTCCCTACAAATGTTTTGCTGACTTCATTCCTTCCTTCATACCAGTTCCCTTTGCTTTTTTTGGTACATTCTTCGTTGACACTCCAACCAGGTCTGATGATGTCACATGTTGTTGTTGTTGTTGTTGTTGTTGTTGTTGTTTATCTTCTTCGAAAGATGAGAAGTGATTCTGTCCAAAAAAAAGAAAGGAAAACAAGTATGAGAATTTCTAAATCCTCCAGATCCTTGAATTTAAGACTTAAGGCTTGGGTTAGGGTTCGGGTAATGGTTGGGGTTAGAGTTCAGGTTAGGGGGTTAGAGTTAGGGTTTAGGGGTTAAGATAGTGTTGGGGTTGGGGTTAGGGTTAGGGTTGTGCTAGGTTAATTTAGGTGTTAGGTTTAGGGGTTAGTGTTAGGACTATGGTTGGGGTTGGGTTAGCTGTGGGTTAGGTTAAATTAGGGATTAGTCTTGGGTTAGGGTTTAGGTTAAGGGAGGGGTTAGGTTAAATTAGGGATTAGGTTAAATTAGGGTTAGGGTAAATGTGGGATTAGGTTACATTAGGGAATTAAGGTTGGGTTAGGGGTTAGGGTTAGGATTGAGCTAGGTTAAATTGGGGTTAGGTTAAATGAGGGATTAAGTTAAATTAGGGATTAGGGTTGGGTTAGGTTTGGGAAAAATTAAATTAGGGGTTAGGTTAATTGAGGGATTAGGTTAATTTAGGGTCCACTGGTCGTCCTAAATCACCTACAGATCACCTCCATCCACTGACCGGGGGGGGGCGTGAATGAGCGGCGGGATGGAGAGATGGCGCCGCTTCCTGCTTCAATCCGAGCGAAGCGGTTTTGTCAACCCGACACCAGATTATCTGTTCAGCACACACATTAACACACACGTAAACCCAGCCTGTGGCCCCACCAGCGCTAATCAGCCGCGAGCGGCTCGTGGCTCCTCCCCCCAGCAGGGGTCTGTGCTCATTGGTTCTGGGTCACAGGGAACAAGCAGGCCTTCAGTCCCTCTGTTGATTCGGGCCCCGTTAGGGGCCCTAATATCATAATCCCCTTGTCTGGAAGGCCAGAAAGGGTTCCAGTGTTTGCATGTGGTGTCAACAAGTGACTCCTGTGGCCCCTTTTTCATGGAGGAGGGGCCACAAAAAGGGGCGGGGGGCAGCTCCATAATTTAATCCAACTGGATTTAACAGATTGTGGTTAACCGCAAAAAATAATAAGGAAATATAACAGCCACTAAACTCCACCACAGATACACCTCACTAACACACTCCAACGCCACAACCTGTCCCCTGTGTCGCTATGGAAACTGGATGTCCTCATTTACCTCCCAGCCGCCTCGCCTCTTTTAGAATAACAGTTTTTTTTTTCTCGCTGCACGTCGGAATACCTCAAAGCGTCTCCGCAGCGCGGGATAATGGCGGCGGCGGCGTCTCTGAGCCGATATCCTGTTATCCGTGTTGAGACGTTCGTCTCCGTGTCCGTCGTCGAGCACCAAGAGTGACGAAACACACCCAATGTTTGATGACGCGTCCGACCCGGGATTACTGTTCATCAGATTACATTCAATCTGAAATATAGCAAGAAATCGCTGCCTTTCATTTCCAATGATCGTTTTTTATCATTAGCTGATTTTGTGAAGTCCATCCATGTCAGAAAAGATCAATCAATACGTTTTTGTTTGTTTACAACTAAGAAAACGATCCAAAGATGTTTAAATTGATCCAAAATACATTTTCTAGAAGATGTTTCAGCTCCCATCCAAGGGGCTTCTTCAGTTCTAGTGGTACTGGCCGCTAACCACAACTAGCTCCTGACTGCTTCTAGCTGCTATCCGCTATTAGCTGTAATTGTATCAGTAACATCAGTAACATTGTGTTAGCTTGTGCTAATTCATGTCAGTTACACCTTTTATTGCTGCACAGTGGGGACTGCTTTCTACTTCATTGGACCATCAAACGCACAAACAGCAGACGCACAAACAAGCCAATGGCTCCGCCCCCCCGGGACCCATAAAACAGCAGCGGCTCCGCTAACAGGGTTGCGACCCGGCGGCCATCTGCGGATGTTTTCCCGGCTCCCTCTGACAATAATGACATTACAGTCTCCCTCAGGCTTTGTGAACAACATGCTAACTGCCTGACCCCTGACCCCGGTCTCCAAGGTGCTCCTTCCTCACCGTCACTCATCCCCACCGCACCAACAGGGGCAGCTGTACCTGCCAAAGCCTCGTCTGCCCCCAATGACACCTCTAACCCCCCCCAGGCCAAGACATTTCAGGCGGACAGGACTGGGAAACGAACCGAAGCAGCGTCCCTCTGACGCCACAGCAGTAAAAATACAGATCTAAATGTAAATGTGAGTCATCAGTCCTGAGGGTCTTTCAAACGAAGGAAAGGAGGTGGAGCCAAGCCGCCAAAGAAGCAGGTATCCATGGCAACACTGACTGCAAAGCATCTCCTCTCTGAAGCTGCTAGCCGTGCCGCCGCCAGGCTCAACATCAGCACCTTTTCCGACGCAATGAGAGTCTAAAGGTTTGGTCCTACTCGGACCAATCAGCTCCAAGCGCCTCCGCAAACCGACCAATCACATCACAGAGACACCTGTGGTGAAACATGCACTGGCTGTTTGTCTACCACTCATCAGCACACTATCGTCTCTAGATTAATCGTGACACAAGTGGATGGAACCACTTCCTGTTGGGCATCGAACCCTCAGGGGAAGGTCAGCTGATGTTTCTGAGACCGACACGAACAACTGGAGCTTCGATTTGTCTCCTGATCCCAGGAGGACATCGATCAAAGCCTTTTAAAGCTTCGTCTGAGCTGTGGCTGCCTTATCTGCCCCGGAGGAGCTTTCAAACAACCTTTATTGACAGTTGTTAGCAGACGGACCGGTCCCAGAGGGCGGGGATTAATCTACAGGTTCTTCTACAGCACCGCTAACGGCGTAAAGCCTCCTTAGCGACAGCCGATGTCCTCTACTCGTGTTTGGATTTCACCTCTTGTCCACGAGTCATGTTTACAGCACGGCGCGTCAGATCTGCCCCCCCCCCCCCGATTGCTTAACCGCCGTCGTGTCGGTGGAAATCCAGGCCGACAGGCGGGTCGGCGGGCAGATGGCCCAACAAACACACGGTGGGGATTGGATTAACAGGAGGATCTAATTGCATTTGTGGAACCGCAGTAAGCAGATGAAGAAAAAATTAAAGGTGGCATCCAAATACTGGCTGGGTTCCATGGCAACGGGAGGACGCCACAGTCAATCGGACTTCCTGCTAAAAATAAATGGAAGCTTAAAGGTCCAGTTGCTTCAGTAGGGCTGGTGCCGTTCCTCTGTTTGATGCTAAGCTAAGCTAAACATTGCTTGTCTCCTCACTATAAATCTAAGACCCTTTTAAACGACAACATTTTTGCAGATTAAACATTTGTCCTTTAAATTGTTAGAATTTTTTTTTTTGACGTTTCACAAAGACGAACCAGGATCTCAGATCGGTTCGGTTTAAATCTGTCAAACATTGACGATTGCTACAGATCTGCTGACTCTGCAGTTTCTCTCCTGGGGGGTTGGGCGAGGGCTCCGTCTGAGTAATGAACCATCTCACAGTCCCCCCAATTCCGACTCCCCCGTACTAACCAGACCAGAATAATGGTCACATAAACACACACGTTTGTGTGTTTATGTGCAGCTTCGTGGAACACCTTGAGGGGAAGATTCCTCCTGCTCTGTGCAGCTGCTCACAAACACTGACACCTAGTGGTCACCTACTGGAAGCACACCCACTCAAGGTACTATCGTTACCAATGGTCAGAGTTTAAGAGGAATAAAAATGACGAGTGACAAAAAGTGAAGCTCTCTGTGAATTCTAACAAAGGAAAAGAGTGTTTCAGCACAGAGAACAGTGACCAGTCAGGTTTTATTCACCATGTTTCAATACTGTGATAAAGTGTGCCAGAGCATTTAAAGGATGACATGAGGTAAAACAGTCAAGACTTCCTTTTTTTTTATGATACAAATGATTTGTGGTTTAAATGAAATTCCACACCAGTGTTTGGAATCGAAACAAGTTGAAACGACAACTGGGTCGTTGTGGTTTTGATGAAGGGAATTTATTGGCAGCAGAACGGCCCCTGGTCTTTAATATCGCAGCATGGTCTGAAAAGTCCAGAAGAAAGTCACGATTAAAGTCCGACAATCGACGCGTGTGAGAATAATGCAATATTTGTAATAATGGTGGACGGAGCTGAGGTCAGAACCACCCGACAAACCAACACAAACACACACACTCACCTCAGCAATCCAATCAGTGAAGGAGGAGGTCCGAGTGAACACCGTTGGTTTCTTGATAGTGTTGCATCCCCGGGAGGAAACAAAGCTGGTCACGCCCTGAACATACCACCTCCCATCATCGCCCTTGCAGTTCAGAGGTCCACCAGAGTCTCCCTGCAGGGCCGGACGGAGGCGAGTCAGACGGGTACCGTACCAACCTGCAGACCTGGTGTTCTACCTACATGACAGGCGGAGCGGATGTCACCGCCGGCGCAGACCATGCTGGTCTTCACAGTGTTGCCCCACCAGTCGCTCCTGCTGCAGACGCTGTGGCCGACCACAGGAAGGAGCGCCTGCTGAAGCTTGGAGGCGATGGGACCGCCGCCTGTCACACGGGGGTGAAAGTCCAAACAGGAATTAGCTTTTGGCTTCACTTAAATCTGATGTTCAAGGGTGTGAACAGACGCACTAAGAACAGAGTGATGAAGGTCAGACCCAAACCACGACTTCTCTATCCCCTCCCCCCAATACACATGTTGGAGTAGTGAGTTTAACCCAACTGTAGAGTCTTCCCCATCCAGTGACGAAGCACGGCTCATTGTGGGGGGTGATCTCGCCACGCGCCGGCACACAAGAGGGCGCCACTTTGTCGTTCAGGACGGCAGGAGAGGCCAGTTTGATCATCGCAATGTCGTTACTGAGCAACGAGAACACAGCGTTCAATTCCAGAGACGTTCTGTTAGCGTCGTAAGGGATTCAAAACGGTTTCACACTCACCCACAGGACAGGCAGTTGGCGTCCCACTGAGGGTGAACCACGATCCGCTCCACCTTTCTGATCTGCTCTGGGCCCTCGGTTCTGGTGAGGTCGTACTCGCCCAGGACCACCTGGTAGGTACGAGATCTGGTGCACACATAGACACGCTCAGATAACACAGCCCTGTGATTGGACGAGCAGAGAGTGAGGTGGACTCACCCAATGCAGTGGCCGGCAGTCAGGACCCAGTTGGGTGCGAGCAGAGTTCCTCCACAGGTGTGATAGTAGGTGGAGCCGCTGCGGTACTGCAGGGAGATCTGTGGAAACCAACTAGAATTTCATCAGGTGTTCCTTTAAAAATACAATTTTTACCCTAACCTAGCCTAATCAGCTACTTTATTTATGAATGAACAATAAAATAAGCCTTTTTAAAGGTCATAAAATGTACACAAGAATTACTATTTATGAATTGAGTAATATGATAAAAACTTGATTTTGATTTTTCTGTGTATTTTATTTGGAAACAGATATGTAATCAATAGCAACTTAACTCGAAACAAGGTGAGGCAAGTTTTACTTTAAATTATTTTAAATTATTTCAATAGTGACAGGCTTATGCTGATATTCTAATTTCATGAATCTTAATTAATTCCTTCTTTTTCTGTTCCTAAAATGATATAAATTCTTATTATAATTTCCCAGTCACATCAAATAAGTTTTGTTATTCTCAAATCTGTCCGATTACACTCAAATATTTATTGTATTGATCAGTTATCGCCTCACCTGCCAGGGCCAGCTGTAGGGACGGGTGTCTTCCCCGTTCACAACACGATTGATGGACGGTTCATAGGTGGGCGTGCCACACCCAGAAGCTGAAGCACACACAAGTAAAGGTTCAGAAAGGAAGTCGTTTTCTGAGGATATCGGGTCACATCTCTTCAGCCGGGTTTGGTTCGGTTAGAATTCAGGGTCAGGAAAGTGGGAGCGGTTAGAGTTCGGGTAAATACATCGTACTGATTCCTTATATTCCTCTGGTGCACGAGTCCCTTTGGACCAGTGGCTAAAACTTAACAGAGAAAGCCGTAACAGAGCTCAAAACCAGAATCAGAATGTTCAGACAGCTGGAAGTGAAAACTACTAACAAATAAAATCTTTGTAGAATAAAAGCAGAATAACTCCAGACCAGACCCCTGGGGGTCCAGGAAAGGGACACTCACCGTGGGCCACCAACAGCAGGATGAGACCAGCTATCCTCATGATTCCTCAGAGTGGACCATCTGAGTCTGTCGTAGGACTTTTATACAGAGATCAAACCCCCACCTGGGAACATGTGTGACCTCCTGCATCTGTTTCCACTGCCCTTACGTAACCCCCAAGCAGATTAGCATGACGCAAAAACACCAAAAGGCTTGACTCCAGGTTTACTTTTGGACAATTTACATTCACAGTGTATAAATGTATATTTAGAAATTTAGAGAAGTTTATTAACATTTAACTACTATTTTATTGGACTGCATTACTTGTTTGTTTGAAACTTTACGTTTAAATGTAAACAGTTGTATTTTTAGTATCGCTGGAGGACGATCGTGTCCACAAAGTTTGCTATCTTTTTCCAATGAGTGTGTCCTTGACACTCCAGTCAGGGAAATTTGCCCAGCAGGCGCAGGTGGAAGGAGTGGAGGCGGGCCAGCACCTCCTCCAGGATGAGTGGAGGAGTCAAAACACACAGCCTATGAGGGAAGAGATAATAACTTTAACCACACACACCTGCGGCTGTAAATAATGACAGGTGATGACAGTTTCTTTCCTACCTGAGGTGATGATCCAGATACTCCTGTCCATTCTCACAACCTGGTCCTAAACATACACCTTCCTCCTCCAACAGCCTCTGGCAGTAAAGGACGTCTGCCTCCACCCCCAACAGCTGGAATTAAAGACATGGTCATGGTTATCGAAAGTTGTTTAGATTAATCCACTGGATTTCTTAACCCTTTGAGGTGTGGTCAGTGCTACTCATATCCCAATGACCATTGTCAAAACCCATCTGGCTCCTCAACAATGGTTGATGGAGATGTCAAAGGGGGAAAAGCGCTGACCACATCTCACAGGTTTAAAAAGCTGAGACAAGACCAACCACCACCACCAGAACTGAAGAAGCCTCTTGGATGAGAGGTGAAACGTCTTCAAGAAACTTTCTTGAAGTCCAGGAGATTGGTTTAAACAAATCTGGATGACTGTAAAGACTCCTTTCATGGTCAGCAGATGGGGTCTGAGGTCTGAGCAATTCATCCAATGCTAATGTTAGCTTCGCTGTTTCGTATGGCGGGGGCTGTGATCACATCAAAATAAAGACGCAGTTATCTCACCGTGGCTTCCTCCATCAGCTGAGGCAGTAAGCGCACTCTAGGGTAAAGAAAGACTCCCGCCATCGCCGGCTGGCAGCTCATCCCTGCCAGGTCATTTAGAAAGGAACAGGCACGCCGAGCATTCTGGGAAAGAGTTGTCTGAATGTGGAGAATCTCCTGCAAATAAAAGATTGAAGTCCAATAAAGGCATTGTCACTGTGGGACATCGTTTGAGACTATCAGTTTCTGCTGAGAAGCTGGTATTCTGCGAACCTGTGCGTATGTTTCATAGGATGGATCTCCAGGTGAGGGGGGGTTGACCATCACCTCCAAACACAGCTGTGGTGTTGTCGGGGGGCTGTTGCCCCACTGCAATTTCTTTAACTGGTAACAGACCGCTGGGTCGAGGTTTACTACCTCCATATAACCTCCTCTAAGACCACACCTTAACACAGAGTTACCAAAGTCACTTAAAGGCAAACTTCATCTCACCAGAAGTTCATAAGTTCATTTTGAGTTCATTTTGAAATTCACTCCGCTTCCTAAAGACATCCCTACGGTCAAATCACCAACCAACACCTTTCTTTCTTGGTGATGTGTCGGTGATACTCACTCTCCCATGTTGGCGCTCGACATAGAATTGAAGGAGATTAACTCCACAGTTTCTGAGAACTGTTTCCCCATCTTAAACAGGACCTCCTTATAGGAAATGAACTCCTTGTCTTGTCCATAGACGCTGTCCTGATTCACCTGCAAGAGAGTTTGTGTTAAACCAACGATGACTGAAGTCGTTGAGATGCGGATTTCTTCGTTTGCCGGTACTCACCTCGTCGATCAAGAGAACAAGACCTTCGGTTGCGGCAAAGCGAATGACTCCCTCTATAGTCTTCCTGTCTTGCACGTGACCTATGGGCAAACATGAGTGTCAGGTGTTACAGCGGGGCGACCACCTGATGCTCCTGGATGAGGTCTACCTGTGGGGTTTCCAGGGTTGCTGATGTAAAGAGCTCTGGGGCTGCAGCATCCTCTGGCCGTCCTCAACGCTCGGTGAAGCTCCTTCACATCTAAAGCCCAGCCTCGGTCCTCCATCAGCTGATAGGGTACTACCGTCACCCCAAACATGTCCAGCAGCATGGGCAGTGTGTGAGGGCAAGGCACCGGGATCAATACACCCGTCTGGGTCTCCCCTTCCCCACTGGCCATCAGGTGGACAACCATCTCAATCCAAGGACATACATTTAAATCACTTTCATTCCATCACACAGACATTAGAAGAGCAGCAAAGCTACAAAAAACAAAACTAGCACACCGACAAATTCTTCTGAGAACCACTGGACATGATGATGTTTTCTGGGTCTGAGCTCACGCCACCATCTCGCTTCATGATGAACTGAGCAACGCTTCTCTGGACATCTGGAATGCCGGTGGAGGTTGGAGAGTACGCACCTGGAAAAGTGGACCCGTGTTTTCCTTTTGGCCAAATGCGTTTCAAGCTTTATAATAACTGTGATTCACTCCCACCGGCGCTACGTCCACCACAGCCATCAAGAAGCTTGTGCACCCTCTGCCTGACATCTGGAGGAAAGGACTTTTCTTCAAGAAGCTCCGGATACAAACACCCTGCCAATACCTGGGGCGGGAATGGCTGTGTCAGATTTATGGCCATCGGATTGAGAAAACGATACCCCCCAATGAAAGTCTGACACACCAACCTGCCGTAAGAATGAGATGGGAGCCATTCCTGTCCTGTGGGGGTCACAGGAGCTGAGGTCAATAACCTTGCTGAAAGGTTTCTTTGCGCCCTGGGAGGAACATCGAAGCTGTGAGCTCAGGATGGACGCTTCAACCTAGACTACTTTCATTCTTTCAAATAGTATGCAGGGGTATTGTCTGCCTATGAAGGAAAAATAATTGTTTTGATCTGTGATAAAATAGTTGGCCAGAATTCAGAGGCCGATCCCATTTTATGGTCAGTTACTGAAGCTCAGATTCAGGATTTTTTATATATAATCTGACTAACTTCCTTATATTTAAAGATTTGTGAGTAACTTTTACCACTTGACAAACTGTATAATGCAAAACCACATGGTGGTGAAAACCCCAATCAAACTGGCCCTACTGGTTTTGTAATTGTAAACTAGTTTATTTTAACCTGACGTTGGAAGTGGCTCTTTTAGCTCCGGTTTTGGCCTTCCTTCATTCATGAGATCCACTTTGGATTGTTAATCCAGTTTTGAGACACTATTAGTTTTGTTATGTCTTTCAATGCTTGGTTTTTGTTTGGAACAACACTCTAGAACCAACGAACTCTAGCTTAGACTTTTTTGAAATTGTAGTACTAGTCGGGAACCCATATGCTATGGTACGCCCCCTTTGGTGAGGCAGAATACTGTCTGCCTCACCGTGAAATACATTAACGACAATATGGAAAATTAAGGTGCATCAGAGACGCGAAGACACAGAAATAGGCACATGCCAAAAACAAGCCTGAAACCAGCTAGAGAGGGATTGTGTAATCTCACTCTACCAAACTAAAGTGCAGCTATGGTTACGACACCTCAGTATATTCATGTAGATAAACCTGTGACTCACCTGCGTGATCTCATCTGTGATGCGCTTTGCCATACTCTGCAGGCTGGTGGGGGCTCTGATCGCCAGCACCCTGGGGTTCACCTCCTGCACACAACTCATGGCTCTTGTATGAATGTTAAAACATGAATGACGAGCCCAAACAAAAACGCCAAGGCTGCCGCCCACAGGCCACCACCCAGGGAGAGCAGCGAACACGAACACGAAATATGACTGGAAGCCGATTCCTGCTGAGGTTTCGTGTGTGCAAAATCCTAACGTTCAGGGATGCTGACCATGTGATGCTCAAGGCGTGACTCCCTTGCATACCCAAAGGACATTTTACCGTACCAACAAATGACTGAGGATTTTTTTTTTTACATCTGCAAACATAAAGGCAGATGTCAGACATCCAGTTTGAGAAGCATGGTTAGGATGAAGCTGGGTACTTGCTGGCCTTTCCTTTCAAAAATGTTCTTACACAAATGGAGGACGTTGCGGTAACATCGGCCACCGCCACCCTTGTCTTGTTTGTTTGCCCAGCAGATCAGGAGTTTTCTATTTAAGGCAGTAGACTGACAATTTTTCAACCACTTGCCCCAACCTGTTCTGCTCCTTTGGTTTCTCCGACACCGATGGTATGAGGATGTAAGTTCTGGTACAGCCTAATTATATCTTACTGGTTTATTACATGTCTTAGTTACGCCATGATTCTTAACCAGTCGATAGAATTAGACCAAGCAGAGAGAGATCAACGCCACCATCTCTGCACTGATCTTGGCAGTAACAGAGACTGGACCCGGTCCACGCCTGCCGTTGGACGGATGTGTTCCAGAAAGACGGGGCACAGGCGCAGGCCTACATGAAAGAGCTTTATTACATGGAAACATTCACAGGATTGGTAATAGGGTAATAACACTGGACCGTTAGCATAGATATGGAGAGAAAACACAACGTCCTTGAGCCCAGAGGACGACCTTTGCATAGAAGCCCCAACCTGGTGCGCTGTCACACAGGGAGGGGTGGGGTTGTCTAAGGGAGCTCCAGGTTGACAACATTCATTTCTACATATAGTTACAGCATCTTCTGGCTCCTCCCTTCAGCCATAAATAGAGATCTATCCACAGCGGGACAAACTACGGGCAGGTGGAGCCGTGCAGGGGCCCCCCGGGTTTTGGCAGATCCAGGACCAGTCGAGTCACATCTGTTGATTAGCGCCAGATGATGGGAGCCGGTCCTGGAGGTGAGGAGTCGGAACCAGCAGGTAAGAGCGTTCCACTTGTTCTCCGTGATAGCCCTTGTTTGTTACGCGTGTCCCATTACCTGTGCAGGTGCATCCAGTGAAGGAAGTGTCCTTCCTCACTCCTCCTCTGCATCTCAATAAACATATTTAGAGCCCTTTAGAAGGAGTATAAAAAGACGTCCAGGTTGTGCTCTCCCAGGTAGACCGTCTGCAATGGTGCCCACTTTCCGCTGGGGGGCGGGAGTTAATGTGATTGCCCCAAAAAAAAAGGAAAAAGGGGACCTGGTGGGGGTTCAGACGAGCATTTCTTGATCCCTTTTAAAACCCATTTCATGAGTAGAAGTCTGAGCCATGTGTCTGAGCCAGGTGTCTGAGCCAGGTGAGGTCTGAGCCAGGTGAGGTGACTTCCTCATCCAGTGAGCAGTTTTCCCTTAAAGGGACGGTACTCCACGCAACTCAAAGGCACATACACGATTTTTTTCTTTTTGCTACGTGTTCCGTCTGTAATCCTATCTGTGAAACCCGAGTTTTCCTCTCCCTAAAGAGCGAAACACGTCAAGACTGAAAGCAACGAACTTCAGCGTCGTTTCCAGTTATCGATACTTGATCAATATACACTGAAAGGTTCAATGAATATCAAGACTTAGACCTTTTTGTTCTTTGTGAAAGCCAAAACTACCAGGTTTAAAACTATGGTTTATCACCGTAATGGCTAATCAATGGATTAACTAGCTCTTAATCTAGTTAATCCGTCGATATTGCTTGTGTTTCCCACAGTTGAGTGACAATTTCTGATTATATAGCACAAAGAAAAGAAGTGAACCTGCAAGTTAACACTTGAATGATAAATTCATGAATCAAGTTGTCACAGAATAATCGATTAAGTGATCGATTATGATAGATTAAATCTTTCCAGGTCCAATCGTGAACATTTCCTCAATGATTGTGTTCTAGCTTAACTTCCATGAGGTTTTAAATCCATGAGATGTTTCCTCTCCGCTGTTAGAGAAACTCTGTGCAAGTAAAATCCCACATTTTAGTGTTTTTGTCTCCAGTTAGAGAAGGATTGTCGCCGCTGTTGGGAGCCTGTTGTCCCCTCAGGTGCCCTGGTGGCAACAAGTGTGAGGCACCGGTTGTGTTGGACTTAGTGCCCTCTTGTGGACGGGAGGTTCAGGTACGTTTTGTTGCAACCTGCTGCCTCAGCTTCTCCCTTCTCTTCTTCTCCATGAGCCTGGAAGAGCGTAGAAAGTGTGTTATTGTGTGTGTGTATTTTTTTTGTTAGGCAAAATTTTTGCAAAAGCTTCTCTGATTGGCCACCTGCGGTTTCGGGCCTCCACCAGCTCGCTCAGCTGGTCCTGAGCCGCTCTGAGCTCCTCCAGACTCTGCTGGTAGCCGAGGTCGCCCGAACCCGACCTCTCCAGGAGCGAGACCCGGTTGGACAGTTCGCTGGTTCGGTCCCGCAGCCGCTGAATGGACACGTACAGGTTCTCGTCGTCTTCCTCCTGCAGCCACGTCGAGCAGCCAGTTAATACAGCTGGCCGGATCAGCCAATTAGAAGACGGGAGGACGATTCAGTTTTATCATGAGGTAGAATCAGGGTTTAGCAGAACCCTGTGGTTCTGGTCTGCATGGGGTCGGGTGGCAGGAGGGTAAAATGAGGATGCCGAAAAATCTCCTTCCTTTGCAGTTATACCACATTTTACCACTAGGTGACTCAGCGGCTGCTAATGGCATTAAGATGTCACGCTTGAAAATTAGCAATGCTAACTTCAGTAGCCGTCATGTGTTCAGATCATTTCTGTTATAGGGTGTTTGAGTTAAACAGCTTTCCTGGGACTCCTGGGAACCAGCAGGACCTGACTGGACCTACAAAACCAGAATCTTACCCGGCCCAACCAGAAGCTCATGACCATGGGGGAAGAAGGTAGTACCTTTCAGGTACTGAAAGCATTCAGGTACCTTTGGTAACTTTCAGGTACCTTAGCATTGACGATCTCTATATGGACCAGAAGCGACGCCAACTCCAGCTCTACGCTGTAGCTGTTCCTTAGAGGGACGCTCCTGTAACCTGAAGAACATAAGACAGGTCACAGCCACGCTCCAGACCCCCGCATGGACGCAAGTCTCCAAGGACTCTAACCGACCCGTTCGCAGCAGACGGACCGGGTAGGTCGCCTGAGCTAGGAAGTTGGGATCGCTGAACATGTCCTCCTCGTAGACGGTGAAGCGCAGGAAAGAGAAGGTGGGGTTGCGGATGTCAAACACAAACTGCTTCTGCACCCACACGGGATTCAGACCGTTATCAGCTGGGGAGGGTCAGGGGGGAGGAGCCAGTTAGCGAAGAACTTGAACCTTCTGCCCACATTTTACCACGTGGATGTAATATCAGTCTTACCTACAACGTCCGTCTTGTACTTGCAGCTGTCGTACTCGGCTCCGCAGATCTCCACCTCCACGAAGGGGCAGACGATGCTGCGGCCGTTTTTAGGTAAATGTCGAGCTCCCAGCACCTGAAACAGGAGGGATTTGGATCCAACACCAAGAACGTGGGCCAGAATCTTTTTAGTTTTTGTCCCTTATCTCTGGTCGACTTCAGCTCACCTGTAACTGGATGGTGATTGGCTCCAAACGCAAGGTGTCCTTGTCGAAAGGGTCAAAGACGTCGTCCCTCATGATGTCAGGCTGAGGAATGAATCCGCTTCCACCTCCAAGCATGAAGAAGGCCTGGTTCAGCTGCATGGGTTTGTCTACACGCAGATAACAGATGGAACCGGTTCAGGCTCTGGCAAAAACTATTGGACCTCTGAAGACCTCTAGTCTTCCATTAAATACATTCTCTTTAGACTCTTCTGGAGTCCAAAAACCTTCTCATATCACACAATCTATCTCCACCCACAACCTGACCTGGGGTCTGGAAGTTGAGCGCCACCAGCTGGGAGCCACAAAGCCACATGGGCAGCGGGTCGTAGTTGGACGAATCAAGCCTTTGTCCTCGAGGATAAATCCTGGAAAGCTGACGGCGGTTGTACTGCAGGAAGCGTTTGCCTTTGGCTCGTGTCGTGAACTTCTCCGCCTTCGTCTCCGGGAAGGAGGACATGTCCCGGTAACACGCCCTCTCCGTCCCGATCTCTGGAAGCAGCAGCAGCCAATCAAAACACGTCGAAACCGTTGAAACGCGAAGCCGGAGAAGAGAGAGATGGAGATTCCTTACTGTCCTCGTTGAAGGAGACAGGTCTGCAGTAGACCACCAGATCGGACAGTTCCACCGCGATCTTCTTCCTCCTCTCCATCTGCTTCTCTTCCTGCATCTGGAAACAATCGGGGACGTGTTAATTTGAAGTGTTCTCTTGCGATATCCCAGCTTCATGTCCCACTGACCCGTGCGTCAGCATTCTGCGTCGCCTCCCTGATCTTGTTGACCCAGCTGGTCAAGTCCTCCAGACTGTCAGCTGCTACGTCCAGGTTCTGGACCGGGTGGGACGACAGGTGCTGGGAGTGGATGGTGCAAACGAACGGCCGGGAATTCTTCCCATCCTTGAGCACCACTGGACACGGAGTGGTTGAGAGGGAGGAAGAGGGTAAGTTTCCCTCTTGTCTCGGCACCTGTGCCTCAGCACGGCCCCATCATCTACTGGGGTCATCTGAACCTGATCGCCTGTTTGTCTCCAGGACTCACCTACGTGACAGGTGGGAACGTCGATGAAACCCTTGAGGAACGTTCCCAGAGGACTGTTCTCTGTGGACTGAGACGACAGAAGAATGAAATGATGTGGAAAAACAAGACAATCAACGGGTCAACCAATCAGAACTCACAGCTTCATCCAGCTCTCTAATTGGACAGCTGGAAACCTCCTCCACGTAGTTTGCAGGGAACCACAGCTGTTTCTTTCCTCCGTAGTCGCCTCGCCACCTAAAGACATGAACATCCTGCCGCATGATGAGCTGTCCAGATTGGGAAGGACCAATCAGAATCGAGGAAGCACTCACCAGCCGCCCTCCTGTTTGTCCACATTGAGGATGAGCGCCTGTTTGGGGAAGCAGAGCTCGTCTTCCCTCTGAGCCCGGTAGTCGTACAGAGCTTTAACCGTACACTGAAACACAGCAGCAACAAACACCTCAGGCTTTTCCACATGCTGTTGCTCTCTTCATACACAGGGGGCGCCATCATCAACAATTAGCTAACAATAACGCCCCCCCCCCCAAAAAAAACAAAAAAAACTATAAAATGTCTCCAGAAGCTGCAAAATCCTCAACTGTCCCCAAATATTCACACATTGATCCAACATGCTCTTCACTGCAGCGTCTAAGCTAACAGCTAGCGGGTCAACAAGTTACCATCTGTTGTATCGCCATGACGCTTCAGGAATGTTTCCCATGTGAATAAACCTGATTTTACCATCAGCAGTGAGGGGAGTTCAGGTAAAGGAGACGGAAAAACGACAAAAGCTGAATTAATTTGTGTCCAGGCTCAACCGAAAATAACCATTCAGTTCTGAAGTCCTCTTCATTTTCAATATTTGGTTGATAAAAAAATGTATTTTAATCTTACAAATACATTAAATAGTTTAATATAGTTAATTAAAAAATCAAAATTTATGAGCACAAATTGGCGATGTTTACTCTATATTGCGGATGCTTTATTCATGAATTAATGATGAAAAATAAAGCCTTCCTTTTGGTCATAAACAAATACCCTAATAATTATTTTGTAATAATAATTTTTAAAAAAAAATTTAATTTACCAAATTTACCAGTATGTATGCTCTTCTTCAAGGATTAAATTATCAGGATTAAAGTTTACCGTAAACTAATCTGGATTGAAACAATCACGTGAGTCACAAATGAGGCTAAACAGTAGGTATTGGAACTATACATATGTATTTTAATATATCATGTTTGTATTCTGATTGTACAGTAACGTGATCTTATGAGCTTTAAACGGTTTTATAGTGATTTTAGAGTCCAGCATTTGTGGATGTCGTGAGCTACTACAGGTTGAGTAGTTTTACTCTTCATGATCTTTCAGTGTATTTCAATCCGTCTGGATTATCAACAGTCCTACAGACGGACCTACTTACCCGCGCTGTCGGCATCTTATTGGCCTCCACGTAGAAATGCGGAGTACGGACCTCATACAGCGCTCCGTAGTCGAGCTCCTGAGACGACAAATAACAAGGATCTCTAGTGTTAAACCGCTTTTAGGGCGTTCCTCTATTACTTTCAAGCACCAGATTCGGATGACGGATGGATCTTTTCATTGTTTTTCATATTTGTGGATTTGGGTTTCATCAAGTCTTATTAATGTAGTGACTTTATGGTGATTTGACATCTTGTCTGACTGACCGTGGTCCCCATCCGGTCCAGCGTGTCCTCATTGATGGGGTATCGGAGTCTCATTTTGCGGTAAAGAGGATGTTTTTCGTAGTAGCTCACGAGGTCAACGAGACTCTCAAACTCCGCCGAACTTCCCAACATGAAGAGTCGACCTTCCTGCTGGATGCGACAGTGCTTGATCTTCCCCTCCGCCCTACGAACAAACGGACACGGATAACCACCCTTGATCACGTGAAGAAAGGGGCTTTAAAAAGTTGTCATTCTGAGAAGGACACCGGGTTGACTTTTCTACCTGAAGGAAATGGCGTACGAGTTGTGTTCGCTGCGCTTTCGCACCAAGAAGGCGCCGTCTCTGGGAACACGCATGAGCATGTGTTCAGCCTGAACACGGGACAGACTGGAGTGGTACCACCTGGAAAAACGGACGACAACATGTTTCACTTCTTCACGCCCATTCGATTCCGATGCGACTGGTTGCGTTGGGACCCTGATGACCCACTCTCGGCTCTCGTGGGCGTTGGGTTGCGGTACGGGGCTCCCCAGCCTCATCTCGAACTCGTTGCAGCGCAGCGGCGTGTCTCTGTAGTGGCAGATGAGGCGGTAGAGGCTGTCGAACACCAGGTTGTCGGTCAGGTAGAAACGGGTTGAGCCTGACTCCTGACGGGAATGGATCCTGCAATGCTGGACTCGACCTGAACGCCTGAGGGACGAGGAACAGGACGGAATCGAAGAAAGTTCACCAAAGTTCCCCGACACCACCTTAGATACCCAACGTCAACAATATCCCTTCATATCTTTTCTTTGCTTTGCCTCATCTTGACACTGACCAGAACGAGAGGGTGTAGTCTCCGACGAACGTCTCGCTGTCTCGAACCAGGAAGGTGGCGTCTTTGGCCCCGCCCTCGCAGTACTCCTGCAGGAGCTTCTCGGCCACCTGTCGACCATCGCGACCCCCGCCCAGCTTCCCGTGGAACCAGCGCTCAGCGCAGTGCTGCTCGTTGTTGTTACACTCCTGACCAATCACAAGAAAGAGTGGCGAAATGAAAAACAAACAAACCCCGCACCCATCGATATCTACCATCACCTCCCCCACCTCCATTCCTTCATCGTCTTCCTCGTCGTCAGCGGTCTGATAGTGGGACGTCTCCTCTGAGTAGTATATCTTATTACTGGTCAGGACAAAATAGTGAGGAGTCCACGTCTACAATTCACACAGAAACACAATCAGTATCACACACACACACACACACACACACACACACACACACACACACACACACACACACAAACGACGTGTTCGATGAAACGCCGGAGACGCACGTGATCAATGGGGTCCTCCAGGTAGAGGATACCGTTCTTCAGAGAGTTGCTGATGTCGTTTTCAGAGTAGCTGGCCGACGACACCTCTTCGTAAAGCGTGCCCTCCACCAGTTTCTTGTGCTGAGATGCAAGTGGCAATGGACACATGTCACAGAGGACAGCAAGCATTTAAGGACGCTTCTAAATTCACCACAGGAAAGATGGTCTTGTCACAGAACTGCAGGAACAGAGAAACACATCCTGCTTCTCGCCGTAGGGGAACAAGACTAACACTTCCACCTTAAAAATACAGCTACAATTAAAGGGATCACGTTCTGATCCTCTATAACCCTACCGACTCGTAGAATCTGGAATACAAACGGATCCTACATCGACTATACAGCCCACAACCTCGTGCTTCTATTCTGTCCCAGCCAAAGAAGAACAGAAGAGACTGTGGTTGCGTTTCATTTTTAATGACAACACGCTGCTACATTTCCTGCAAGTTTATTTGTGTGAACCAATTCACTTCGGCTTGCTTCAGCAATGACAGTCAACGCAAAAGTGGCTTTGCCTTGACACTGACCTCCATAAAAGGATCAATCCCAACCATACGGGACCCTTCTTCTTTACAGTTGCCTATGAGTATGGTGAAGTCAGCATGTTTTGGCTGACTGGTTAGAGGAGCTTGGTTGTCCCACGACAATGTCTGCACACATGTCCAGACGAATAGAGCCAGAGACGACCGATACGGAATAGTCTCAGAGTCTAGAGACGGTGTTGGAGACATTGGCTCGACTTCTCAAATACAGTGGAGTTGGACGTCTAATAGTTGTGTGAAATGGATTAAAAGGCTGTAATATGAGACCTTTCAAAGATCTCTGTCACTGTGGTTCAAATAGAAGTCCCAAACAGAGCAGATCAGGGCAGTAGATGAGGGTGAACCACAATGGCGGGGCGTCTATTGGAGGATGCTCTCCGAGATGCCGACGCGTTTCTCTTCCTACCTTGATGAGGATCTTCTTGCGGAGCTGATGAGGCGATGGAAGCTCCTCTGCATTGTTGTCAACTGGCTTGGTGAGCAGCAGATCTCCGAACACCTTCTTGAAGTGCGTGGCCATGTTCCTCTGCTGGACCACGCTGCAGTGGTCCTCGATGGACAGGATCACAGGGTACCTGCACAAACCAACCCAGTCTGTCAAAACCAAGCGGTTCCTTTTCCAAACGGCAGCATTAATGATCTACTTACTCAGACGTGACGAAGGCGTGTTCCTTGATGGTATGCAGCACGTCAAGGAATTTGATCTTGGAGGTTAAAGTGTGCCCGTGGTAGATGATCGGCAGGTCGTCAGGTCCGTCCCAGCAGTCCACTGAGATCGGAAAATGCAGATCAAATGTAAGTTAAGGATCTGGCTCTTTATCCAGGTCCACACCAAAACACAGCTGCCTCCATCCTGGCTGATGTCGTGACCCTAACCAAACTGTACTGTGATACAGGAGTACGTCACATTTGACTTAACAGACCAAGTTCATTTCCTTGCAAGACCAAATGAAGTGTTGGACACTCTTACGTTCAATGCAGCGGCAGCCCAGCCTCAGGCAGCGGGCGTAAGCCTCCAGAGATGATTCGCTGGAAAACTGATCACCTGTCAGGTAGCTGAGAGGAGAAGTACAGCAATCCCTCGTTACTCACTGTTAATGCGTTCCAGGACTAACCGTGAAAAAACGAAATTCCGCAATATAGCGACAAACTGTGTATTTCATTATTTATGGTAATTTAAATGTTTATGAACCCTCCCCATAGTGATATTAACCCTTACACCCCTGACCTATTTTGGCAGTTTTTTGGCATTTTTGATTTAGTTTTTATTTCCCTGTAACTTATTATATTGACATATTGGGGCAAAATAGACACACAGTCAAATTCGGAAATGGAAAAATTGTGTTTTATTGCACATAATTACCAAAAACATGCTCATCGAATTGATTTTCATCTCAAAAAAGGTTGCCATAGGCTTCTGACATAACTATATACAGTTTTTGTCCCTCACGCCACTCTTATAAGGAGTTTTTCAAAAATAAGACTTTGGGCACTATTTGCGCATAAAAATGTGTGAATCATGCGCATAGTCGTTTGCGTCACATAAACGTTTGCATCACGTGACAAAATGCACGAATCGCGAGACATGTTCAAATCACGTGAATACATGCAGCCCCGCTTGTACGATGGCGACTACATGGACAGGCGTGATCATAGGGCTGTAAAGGTTAATACACGGTAGTGCGCTGCATTCCGTAAGTCTCAGAACGCATCAAACTTCCGGATGCTGTCAGCCAATAGAATGTGTGTACAGTATCACGTGACTAACTACTAAAAATCCGCAATGAGGTGAAGCCACGCATCTTGAAGCACCAATAAGCAAGGGATTACCACAATGATGTGTTACATCTTCTGGCCTTGCGGGCTAGACAGGCATGTTGGATTGTTGGGCATTAGTGGAAGTTCACGTTGTAGCTCATCTTCAGTTCAAATTTGAAATCTGACTTCACGTCGGACTAAAATACGAACTGTTTAAGCGTTGAAACTTACGTATTGTGTGAAGAGGAGATCCAATACTGAGAAAGTGGTCTTTTCATCTCTTCGGGAACAACAGTTGAAAGTCGAGGGTCGAATATGGAATTCTCTTTGGAGAACAGGAACGTCAGGAACTGGAAACGTAAAGCGACTCGATCAGACCGACAGGCTGAGAGGAAATCATTTTCTTTTCTTTTTTTTTAAACCTGTTTTTCTCACTGTCGTGTTTCACCTCGTCGAGTTGTAACACCGGTTCAGGTTGCGGTCCACCTCTCGTGTATCCGACAAGGAACTCTCTGACGCGACTCAGATCCGACGCCCACGGATCCTGAGACAAGCGCAAAGCAGATTTAAGAGAATGGTTCTGGGACGTGCAGAAGGGGGGTGAATTTGCTCTGTACCTTCTGGTCCATCTGTAAAAACCTCTGGAAGTCGTACAGGGAGATCTGACAAAGCTCCGGTCTGTCAACGTTCCTGCAAACATGTTCAAGATGTCAGAGCAGTGAAACGTCAGCTGGGCGATGGGAGACACGATGTATATTAATTTTTTCACTAAATCCCCCATAATAACAGTGAAAGCATTTCATTCAGAGCAACAAGAAATTATTCAAGGAAGAAAAAAACAGTGAAATTCGACTTCCTGAAAACTTTTAGATGCAGTTAAAGGAACAGTTCACCCAAACGTGACTTCAATCATCTAAGTCTTGTTGATGTTGACTGAAGTTTCTGGAGCTTCACGGTGAAACAGCACTGCAACATTCTCCAAAACGACGAAAGATAATCCAAGTCCCAGAATCCCAGAGTTGTCCGTATGTTATTTCGACTTTTATTTCACTTTAGCCACAAAGATAATAAAAAAACATCCGAGGAACGTACCATCGTCCCCGATGGACGACATCAACCAGAAAAGTCTTGGCTGAAGATGCAGCTTTAAGTATCTGTGCCCAGACGCCTGCAGAGGTCACTAGTTTTCATCTTAGTATGATTAAACAGGCATTCAGGAGTCATAAACTGTGTATTTTATACCTTTTCAGTTTATTTTGGCATCTCACGGCTTCTGGAGACCTGGATTATGAGGATTGACTGACACAGAGTCATTTTATGGTTGGGTTTAAAACTAGTCCCAGTCTTCTCCACGCAGCAACACTAGTTTACTGTGAAGCTCTAGAATCATTGTGTGGTTGAAGAAACTGCAAAATTTCTATTTTGTTAATTTTTGGTCTACATGTTCCTTCAAATCTGAGGAAGAAACGGGCAAGATCGAAGACGAGGAATCAGGGACGTGAAGACAAAGGTGTGGACACTGAGGAAGAGATGCAGGGACTCACCGTAGAGGGAAGGAGAGCTCCAGCTGCTCAATAATCTGAGAAAAAAGGGGAGGAGCCAGGTGACAGACAGGTGGGAGGGAGCCAGGTGAAGCATACACAGTAAAGGACAAAGTGAGCGTGGCGTGCTACGAGCTCAGAAGTACTCAAATACTGTACAGAAGACGTTTCCTCAAGTAAACTTCAGGTTAAAACGATGGCAAAAACAACACGACTCTGGATTCTGGTGCTAGTCCAGAATCTGGTGATCGAGAATGCGACTTGGATCCAGTTCCAAATGTGCCAAATATTTTGGTGATATAATCAGGTCACTTCTGTCAAATCACTGAAGATACTATCCATGAAGTTGGAAGAACAAATCTTTCTGTAGCTCCAATGTGAAAGAATTGCTTAAAAACTAGAACAAATAACGATCTGGACACTAAAGGACTGTTCCTGAAACCCTACATGTCCGCTGATAACTTCTTGAGGCCTCCAAAAATACAGGAGAGAAAAGACCACCTCCTTGTTGGAGCTAAATAAAACAGCTTACAGTCTGCAGCATTAAACTGACAAACGGTTCTACGTACATCAGGGATTTTGTTTGCGCTGTTACACACTTTAGCTTTATAACCAAACACAGAGCAAAGACAGAACAAGTGAAGTTTGATCAGAACTGGATTTACTCGGATAAGTCCAAGTGCGTGACTTACGAGTGACCAAACTTCTAAGTCAGTAAGGGATTTGAGTACTTCTTCACAACAGTGGGATTGTGCTTGTGTGCAAACTCCCAAAAAACCAGACACTCACACTCTTCTGGGCATCGAACATCAGCGTTCTGTAGAGTTGTGCAAAGTTGGGGTAGGACAGTTCTCTCCGAGCCTCCACTTCCTGTGCAGACAAGGACAAGGTGAGTCGGTACCCTACACCAATCGGAGCGTCTGGAGGACGACCCTTGGATGATCCTACCTGGAGCTTGTCTTTGAGGAAGCGCATGTTGGGGACTCTGTAGTTGACCTGAGGCAGCATCACTTTCACATCCTTCACCGTGATGCTGACAGAGGGAGAAGACAAATTAACTCTGGTTTGCGAGGACCTAAAATGAAACCTCAGCGTGTCAGATGTCAAGGACCACCTTTTTGGTAAACTTGTACAACTCTTTCTGCATAGAGTACCTCAATAAAACCCCAACCAAATATGAACGATATTGTGGGAGTCTGTAAAGATCTACTACTGATACCATACAGTCATCCATGCAGCTGTAATTGTGCCTTGAATTTACCAACTACATGATGGGGAACATGTATCGAAGGCAACAACCCCAATCGTCTAACTATAACCATAAAGACACTGACTCTATCTGGTCTATCTGACTCTCTCTCTGTGTCTCTCTTTCTCTCACCCTGTTTTTATCTTCCTTTAATTTCTTTTCCACCCAACCGGTCAAGTCGGATGGCCGCCTAAAAGAGTCTGGGTCCTGCCCGGAGTTTCTTCCTCAACAAGGGAGTTTTTCCCCGCCACTGTCGCTTCACTCGCTCTGGATGGTTCAGTTGGATTTTTCTGTCTGTTAAAGTGCTTTGAAATGTCTGTTGCCGTGATTAAGCGCTATATAAATAAAACTTGATTGATTGATTGAATCATCCAGGATGTTACCTGAGAGCCAAGGTACACATTTATTATTATTTGAGCAACAATCCATTTTCTTCCTCATATCTGTGGTAAGGCTTATCCAGGTATTCCAGACATTCTCCAGAAACACTCCTCCTGACAGATGCCTTGGTTTTCCCCGGCAGGAACATATATGCGACCCTTCCAGAGAGTTCGGGGTCGACTCTGGGGTCTTATCCCAGTTGGACGTTCTGAAGAACCTCAAAAGGATGGAGCCCAGGAGGCGTCCTCATCAGATGTTACCCCACCTCAGGAGGAGCAACCTCCTTCACTCCTTCCTGTGGAGCAGGAGCACTTTTCTGATTTGTTGTGGAATTTCAAATACGAAAACAAGATTTTTGTTCTAAACACATCAAGTGTTCATTTAAGTTTCATTGTTTCCGAGTTTTCGACTTTAAACCATGTTATCCATTGAACTGAACGAACAAGTTTGATGGATACCATCCAAATACTTTCAGAACTGCACAACAAAGGTGAGATGCTTCCACTGGAATCTTTTCATTGGGATGTCAGATTGTAGAGCTTCTCCATCGTCCTCAATAGTTTAGGAAAATGCGAGAACTTAATTTCCTGGATTTAGGAGCTTCATCTGACTTTGCTGCTGCATCGGGGCAATCGTTGATCTGAACATCTCTCTTTAGAGTCACATCTGACCAAAGATCTACCTCCACAACTTTGTTTTCTGGGACATCCACATGGAATATCACTTTTACTGATGAACAAAACACATGTAAGCATCAGCCGTCAGTAACAGACGGGGAGAGGAAGCAGTTAAACAGGACAAAAAATAAAATCCAGGTCATCGCCATGAGGCAGGGAGGATCTTTTGGGCTCGATGAACGCCACTGCTGCCAAGTTTGATTCCACCCACTTCCCTGTCTAGCTGCTGCTACTATTTTCACAGGAGACAGGAAGCTGCCCTGTCCCAGCCTAACGCATCACTTCCTGCTGCTTATCAGGCGGTGGCAGGCTGTTTGTCCTGGTGGGGCCTCCACCCAAACAGAAAAACAGAAGCAATGAGACGATTGGATGGTGGCCTGACAAAGTTACCCACCTGCCTTCATGGCTCCTGTCCATGACTTCAAACTGCTTCCTCAGCCACCTGTAGGTGCGGCGGGGGGGTGGGGGGTGGGGGTGGGGTGGGGGCACAGAGGGACGACATCAGGCCAAAAAAGACATAATTATTAAATCTTAAAACTTTCAAATCTCACGACAGAATGATCACGGAACATCTATCAGATAGCTTCTGACATCATGGGTAATGTCTACGATGATTGGACAAAAATGACACGATGACATCACCAAAGGATCAAGTTCACTTCAAGTCAGATCTGGATTCTAACAAAACCACCATCAGTGGAATCTAGCTTTTGTAGGATACGACTAACAGAGACTAACAGAGACTAACAGAGACTAATAGAGACTAACAGAGACTAATAGAGACTAACAGACTAATAGAGACTAACAGAGACTAACAGAGACTAATAGAGAAGCCAATCGGTTCTAGATGGAGCTGCCTTGAAGGAGATTGGTAACGTTTAGTTTTACTTAGAAATCCAGAAAAAGTAATATATTAAATTAATTACAAAAATAGCCGTTCCATAAATATTTCTGCATATTTTTGTCACTTTTATTAAAAAGAAAACTAATGAATTTGCACACAGGCAACGACATCAAACTCTACGTCTCTACGTTGGGTTTCATATCCGTGCATCAAGATGGCAGCTTTGAAGCGTCTGCATTTGTCGAACACATCCACAAAGAAATCCCTTCATCAGAATGACTCCGCAAACAGTTTACACAACTGTCACCAGCAGACAAACTTAGCAGCACCATTTCCTCCAAGCGTTTCCAAACACAACGTGTCCTTGTTCTCCGGCTCTCGCCGCGAGAATCCAAGGCCGCCTCCACACATTCATCCCAAAACAAATATTTGTCCTGACCTCCAACCAGCTCCTTCCGTTCTGGTCCGGGTCCTTAAGTCTTTTAATGTGACCAGATATGACCATATCAATACACAGGATCACCAGCAAAATTTAAGATTGTTCCTCAAGGTGGACCCTAACTTCTTCAGAAGATTCATCAAAATCCGTTCAGAACTTTTTGAGTGATAAAGCAAAGAGTCTGAGTGGCGGAGACGGGAAACAGTAACATTTTAAGGACTTTAAGACTGTCGTTCCTGTTTGAGAAGCTGTTAAATAATTACTTGAGTGGTAATTCAGCTTCACTTCCATCCAGTCCATCGAGCCGTTAGTAACACGCTGTGAAATCATCACCCACCTGTCGATCTGCAGAGGTGCGGGGGCTCTTTGGGTGTCGGTCATCAGCCAGGTGAGGCCGGCGATCCACATGTTGACCTCCTCCTCACTGAAGGCTAAAAACACACCAAGAAAGATGACAAGGGAAAGACTTTTAGAGGAGGATGGAAATATTTGAGGGGTTTGAACGCTCTTTGGATAAAGCTCCTCATCTGGAAGCTCCACATCGAGGTTACATCCGTGTAAAATCAGACCGATTAGATGGTTGAGGTCAGGAAACAGTAGAATAAATGTCTTCAAAATTTTGATCCATTGGTTTTGAGTTAACAATGAACTCACTGCAGCCTTAGTTGGATGAAACGTCACATTACACTAACACAACATGCACATGCATTAAATTCCACACTAACCGGCCAAGCTGAGCGTTCTGAGGCGAAACTCGAGACCGTAGAGCACAATGAAGCAGTGGGCAGCGTCCAGCTTGCGGGCCTCCTCCGGGTAGCGCTCGAAATCACGGGAGCCCTTCCCCAACCGCAGCTCCCGGATCTCTCGTATGTCGACTGGAGGAGGAAGGAAGGGAGGAAGGATAGTGTTGCATGAAGACAAATATGCACAACCATAAATCACAGTTTGGAACGCTGTTCATTTCCCTGCCAAACAAAGAAAGCTGAAGAGCTAAAATTATGTAAAAAAAAAAACAGCACCGAGTGTTCTTAGCAGAAGCAAACTTTTCCTTCACGTGAACGAGCACAGAGAATCCTTGAACACTGAATTTAAACAAGGAGCCAGGCAAGTCGAACTAGAGGGGGCACCGTGTCAATGTAATACAGGGGTGTCGAACCCATGTTCACCGAGGGCCACATCAGCACAACGGCTGTCCTCAAAGGGCCAGACGTAACTAATAAACGTTACTAAATGTAACTCAATGTAATGTTTTTGTCAGAGTTAAATTGGGCTTAACTACTGCATTGTGGGAAATGTAGTTTTGATCACCTATCGCCTATTTATTTTTAGACAGTCTGACCTTTTATGCTCTCGAGGGCCACATAAAATGATGTGGCGAGCCACATTTGGCCTTTAGTTTGACATGTGATGTAAGGTTAAGTTTTGAGAGGAATCATGTTTTCAAATTAAATGTTTTTACAGACGTAATTTTTAAATGCACCAAAACGACCAATAAAAATACATGCGGTAGCAGGAGGGGACGATGCAGTGCCCCCTCCTAAAAATTGGTTTGTATGAGACATGACCGGGAAGAGACTGTAAACAGACTCGGCATTTAATACAAATCAGATCTAATTCAAGTTTTAATTTTGCTCCATCACGGTTCCAACGGTTCCTGAAGAGTCCACAAAGGGTTAAAGGGGCGGCCGAGCCAGACGCCTGACCACAGAGTGATGTAAACTCTGGCCTCTGGTTTGACACTTGGAGACGTCGACACACCCTCAAAGAAAACCCTGGCTTATTGACATAGCAGATGTCTAGAGCAAACACCCATAAACATTCACACACCGGCTGAAGCCAAAGCTGAAGCTGAAGCTCACACAACGCTTCCTCATCTGATACCAACGTGTTCGACCTCATCTGGCCGGCAGGTAGGCGAGATGAAAGACCCATCGATGGTCGGCCCCAAAGCCTGTTGAGAAATCTGGTTTTTATCTGCGCCGCCTGCCTGTAGAGATGATTTCTGGCATGAGATGAAGAGAGAGCTTCATCATCCTCACATGGAAATATGTTTATAGTTCACCAGTCAAAGCTGGACGCAGCAGAAGCAACGGTAACTCAATCCATCCTAGTTCTTACCCATAAAAATCAAAAAGAGTTTCTATTCAACTGCAGGATGAACGAATCTGGAATACTACAGATGGTGGCGGGTACCTGAGGTCTTCAAGTCTGAAATCCTGCTCACAGAATCCACCTAAATTCATCTTGAAACCATGGAAATAAGAATAAAGAAAACCAAGAAAATGACAACACTCCCTAAACCGAAAAAGACGGCACATTAGCACCTGGTTGATGGGTCTAGAAAGACATCTGAAAAAATATCAGACGTTTTCCAGTAATGGTCTGAAACAACCCAAGATGAAACCAACGACATCATAGGACCAGTAGCTGCTGCAGCAACTCATCGGTTTTCTTCAGACTTTAGTTTTTGTAGCTCGGAGGTCTTCTCAGTCAAAGTTGACTCATTTTCCTCCTCGACAATTAAAAACAATATTTGCTTTTCTCTGGCCGTTCCCTTTATTGCTTCCTGATATTTATTGTGGACGTTGGACGGATTCCTCCTGCTGTGGTCTTTTAATCCCGATGTGATAAACAAACAGACAGAACCGTTTTGGTGGAACGTAACCGGAGGAAGAGGTGAGAAGACGGAGGCGTCATCAGAGCAAACATCAACTCCTAGCCAAATAAATACCATCCAGGGACACATTAGAACCCCGGGACGTTCACTGTTTGGACTCAACAGATCCCGAAACTCCATAAGCTCTTGTACCCAGAGGGGTTAATCGTTCCTCCACAAAGTTTCATGAAAATCTTTCAGCTTCTTTTCCTTTTCGGCCTCCATCTAACCCTGTCTTCTCATCCTCTTCTCTCACACCAACTACCTTCATGTCCTCTTTCACTACATCCATAAACCTCCTCTTTGGTCTTCCTCTAGGCCTCCTGCCTGGCAGTTCAGAACTCAGCATCCTTCTACCAATATATTCACTATCTCTCCTCTGGACATGTCCAAACCATCTCAGTCTGGCCTCTCTGACTTTATCTCCAGAACCTGTAACATGTGCTGTCCCTCTGATGTACTCATTCCTGATCCTATCCATCCTGGTCACTCCCAGAGAGAACCTCAGCATCTTCATCTCTGCTACCTCCAGCTCTGTCTCCTGTCTTTTCCTCAGTGACACTGTCTCTAGACCAAACAACATCGCTGGTCTCACCACAGTTTTGTACACCTTTCCTTTCATTTTAGCTGAAACTCTTCTATCACACATCACACCTGACACTTTCCTCCACCCGTTCCATCCTGCCTGGACACGCTTCTTCACCTCTTTTCCACACTCTCCATTGCTCTGGACTGTTGACCCTAAGTACTTAAAATCCTCCACCTTCTTGATCTCTTCTCCCTGTAACCTCACTCTTCCACTTGGGTCCCTCTCATTCACACACATGTACTCTGTCTTACTGCGGCTAACCTTCATTCCTCTCCTTTCCAGGACAAACCTCCACCTCTCTAGCTTCTCCTCCACCTGTTCCCTGCTCTCACTGCAGATCACAATGTCATCTGCAAACATCATAGTCCATGGAGATTCCTGTCTAACCTGGTCAGTCAGCCTGTCCATCACCATAGCAACAAGAAGGGGCTCAGAGATGATCCCTGATGTAGTCCCACCTCCACCTTGAACTCCTCTGTCACACCTACAGCACACCTCAGGTGTCACAGAGGAGTTCAGACATTAAAGAAGGAAAACGTGGGAAAACACCACAACCAGCAAAGATTTGTCACTTTACAACGATACTCAAAAACTCAAAGACATTTTTTTGTGACTCGTGGACCTCATCCTCATACCGAGTCTTGCTGGAACCTGTTCAGTGGGTTTTTTTTTACATATTGGTGCCAACAATTAAACCTGCTTATCAACCGTCAAACCACACATGAAAACACAACCACACAACTTTCCGGTCCCAGGTCACGACTGTGCAAGACTTGTGTTATGGCCACAGTATGGTGACATACTGCATGTCGAGGTACCAATGGGATCTGGGTATCTGGAGGGCTTTCGCCGCCACACCGGAAGAACTCAACACAAGTCAGACTCTACCGCCGCGGCAGCAGCTTTAGGTTCACTGGGTTCACCACTTGTTCTTTACACGAGTGCTTATTGGTCCAAACGACGTCAAAGAGGCCGGAAGTTTTCGTGCCGCCAGCTAGACCTTCAGTCTAACCCTAACAGGAAGTGAGACACTCCCTGATAACTCCTCACTTCCTGTGCCTCAGGTTTTAATACTCCCATGTCTGCCAAGGCGCTCATCGCAGAGAAAAACATTGATTCCTGGTGTGTGTGTGTGTGTGTGTGTGTGTGTGTGTGTGTGTGTGTGTGTGTGTGTGTGTGTGTGTGTGTGTGTGTGTGTGTGTGTTTTTGTCAAGACTGAGGGAGGAAATTTTGGAGTTAAAAAAAAGTTAGGCAACAAAAAGGAAAAGCAGGACGGGGTTGGGGGTTCGGTTAGATAAAATTACTGGGAACAAAAAGATGACGACCTTCAGCTTCAAAGTGAAACAGACCCGACGGAAGGCAAAATAATAAGAGGACAGAGTTTGGGGGAGTTGAGGAGAAAAGGGGAGTGGAGGAAGAGGAGGGGGTTGTGGGAGATGAAGTTGGGGGGGTCTGCCTCTCCTGGAATGCCGTCCAGAGGGAGGGTGTTGGAAATCATCTCTGGGTTACGAAAGCAAACGCCTGTTTGTGTGAAGCGGAACGTGGACGTGGTTTACGATCCCAAACACGTTTAGAGAGGAGAGGAAATAAATGTTCAACTTCCACCAGGAATCACATGATCAAGCACGGTCGAGTTAGCTTTAGCTTTCCAGCTAAAGGTAAAACAAACGGATGCCGACGTGCTGAAAACGTCCTTTCGGGTTTGGGTGTTTTCAAGAAGGATCCCCTTCAACATGTGATGAAGAACACGCCTATTTCACTGATCCAGTCTGATCTAAAGTAAAACACGGCAGACAGACGGATACTACCATACCACGAGTCTTAGCAACGACTAGCAGACACCGTAACAAATCCTCGGGCAACGAAACCTAGTTTGCAGACAACATAAAAACCAATCAAAACTTAATGAAGAGAAAAATTACATATTTCTTTAATTCTAAAACTGTTTTTTTTAAATGACTAGCCCGCTTTAACATTTTGATAAATATATAATTTTACTTAGTTGTTAATAAAAACATTAAAAGTAACGGTTTGTTTAGTTTTAATATTGTACTATTGGGAAAACTCCACCCATCACTGCGTACGCCTCGACCGTATGTTCTGTTATTACCTCTGGGATGCATGAACGTCGTGTTGGGATGCACACGTTTTTCTTGAAGCGCATCCCAGGGATGCACTACTTTCTTGAGGTAAAACGAACTCACACAATCACACAGGATACCCCCCACCCCCCAGCCTTCTCCCAGGAGGCCCACTCAGTGATTGGTTGATGCCTGGGGGGGGGCGACACTCACCCTCGCCCTCAATCTTGTCCGGGGTTCGACTCCACACTATCTGCCGGGTGTCCTGCTTTATCTGGAAGGTTCTCCTCTCGGGTCGCTGGGACTTCTTCTGGTAGAACACGGTCATCACTGTCCCCGTCTCCAGGCTGTGGAGGATGCGAGGACCGGCCTCCGTCCACTGCGGCATCCTGGAGGCGGCGGCGGCCCCCGCGTCGCCGGCGAAGGCGTCCTCAGGACAGCCGTTGAACCGGGCCGCGCACATCCTCACCGCATCGGCCCCCGCAGGAGTCTGGACGGCTTTTCCGGATGAGAACGCTCCACTCATGCGACGAGGAAGCCTCTGGTGGTCCAGACCGTCTCTTTATTCAGGCATGATTCAAGCAGCTTCACGTCAAACACAGGCTGCACTCCGGTGGGGGGGTAGAACCCTGGATGGGTTATCCTTTCCAGATGCTTCCGGCAGCACACTAGTGAAATCCACTTGGATTGAGCGCTCATCACACCCCCCCGCCGACCCCCGGGTCCACGGCAGCACCAGGACGCGTCGTGCGCCTTCAAACCGCGACGCGGTGCGGAAAACGAGACGTGGTCGCCTGACGCGACGCAGACACGGATTTATGTAACGAGTCGGACGGACACCGAGAGGCGGACGCAGCGGGGGTTGGGGGAGGACGAGCGCCGAGCGTCCCGGACGAGAACCGAGCGCGCAGCCATCTGCGCCCCCGTCACACGCTCTTCCCTCCCGGACGCATCGCGCAGGCGGGCCGACAGGAGGGATCCGCCTGCGCGGTCACCGGCTCGGCGTTCCGGTCGACAGGCGAGCAGGGGGTGTGCGGTGATCAGCGTTAATTGCCACCGTCAAGGATCGCCCCCCTCCCTCTCCGCCAGCGCGTCCCTCTGCTCCAACGCCAGAGGTCCTGGAGGGGGATTGGAGCAGGCAGACCGGAAAAGCCACAGCAGATTCTTCCTCCCCCTTCTGGGTTGTAGGCGCGACATCCGAGGGAGGATGAGGAGGAGTGAAGGAGAGGAAGCAGGGAGCAGAGCGACCTCCGCGGGTCTTCAGGAGATCTGCAGCTCTAGCGGATGGGGGCCCAGTGGGGACCCGGTGGGGGGCACCAACAGTCAGACGTCATCGGCTTCCAAATGATTTCAAATCAACATCGGAAAGTGAAGTTGAAGTTAAATAAATTTATAAAATTACGAATTTTTAATGTTATGAGAGCAAAATTCTAATAAAATATATAGTAGGACATCATGAAGTAGAATAGTTAAGTTAAAAAGTACAGAAAAGAATGTAAACAATTTTTGGAAGAATATAAGTGGATACAAATATTTGTGAAAATCATACCAAATAAAATAAAGATGTAAAATAAATTTAAATTTAATTTCAAATAAAAATAATAATTTCATATCTTTATTCTTGTAATATGTTTTTTTTTTAAATTTATTACAAGAATAAAGATGTAAGAATAAATTGAAAGGAATTCTGCTCTTTAAGGGGGAAGATTCAAATTCAAATTGAATAAACTATTTGTCCCCAACGGGCAATTGAAGGCACATAAAGCAGTATTGGCACAAAAGACAGGATTGGTGCACAAAAATGACAGGCAGAGTGCAAAAAGCAAAAATCAGACTGAATACACCGAAACCCAACACTAACACTTAAAATACACAACACTAAAATGCACAGGAAACAGAAATGTGCAATGTTAACAGGTTTGTGCAATGAGATAATAAATATATAGAAAAACGTAGAAATGGTTAAACTGATATTGATGGTGTGAGCCACATAGTTTGACCTTTTTTTCTCATAAAGACTTTATTTGTGCAATGTTTTTTTATTCTGACAAATTACAATTGAAGAAAACTTTGGAAGCCACCTCAGCTGCTGCTCAGAGGCCCTGCAGCCACCAGGGGGGGTTCAAAGTACACTTGAAATGTCTAACAAGATTTCCACTCTTGGGCGAAGGGGACTACTGTCATAAACACATCTGTTGTCCTCATCCATTGGGTTCCAAGGGGGGCAATAAGACCATATTTTTTCAGCAAACTATTAATGTTGGATCAATGATGATACATGTGACACCTGGTTGAAGGAAGCTGGTAAAGACAGTCTATGTGAACACAGCAGGAATGAGAGCATGAGAGTCTTCATCCAGAACTTGTTATCATCTCATTAAGTCTCACCAGATGCTTGAAGGCAGCGGTCCTGTATTCCCCTACGCTGGACTTGTTCGGTGCATTGAGCATCAAGACAACATGTCAGGCTGTTAGTTGCCTGACTTACATCAACTAAAACAGAGCAGAAAGTCATTTATCTGAGGAACATAAAACACTGATGAGTATGATCTATTTCTACTCATTCACACTCACCAAAAAAAGGTCCACTGTTGCAGACACTTCCCGTACAGCAAGAAACTGAACTGATAAAGAATGTTGAATGAAAAGGCCTGAGTGCCAATGGCTGGACTAAGGTTGGACGACCCACATCCCCTCTGAAGCGACGTTGTTGTGTTCCCAAATAGTTTCTATTAAACCGAAGAAGAGTTAGATGCTGCTGGTGGAAAGAAGACAAACATGCAGAATTCACAGTAAAGTTGTGATAAATAAGTACTGACCAATAACGGAGGATGTGAAGCATCTGTTCCCTGAAGGACAAACTGCAAAACTGATAAAGGAACACGGATTTCTGCAGATTCGACACTGAAAAATTCCATCTGCAAAAAAGAGAACAACATGACCGACAATCAGCTGATGGATACATAAAACTAACAATCAACTGATCAATACTGGTGAATGAATCAGGCTTCAAAGATGAGTTGCAGTTACCTGAGCCGGAGAGAGTCCAGGCGAGAGCCAGAGAAAGGATCAGCTTCATCATGATGAAGAGGAAACTACTGGAGGTAGAGATACTTGATCTGTCCTGTACTTTAATGTCTGGGTGTTGAGAACAGACAGATTAATACCTGAACGCTGGAGGCGTTCCTTGTTTGACCAATCAGAAACTGATGTCATGATGACAACATTCCATTTTACTTCTGAATGTTTTGGTTTAGATTATTTGATCAAACTCAAGAAGAATAATTGATAATTGTTCAGTCTATACTTTTAAATAATTTCTAGTTATTTATTTCTTCATTTATTATTTTCTGGCTCTCTATATCTTCATTCAATATTTGGTTCTACAAGTCCAAATCCAGCACAACAAGGTTTCGGGTCCAGTGACCAGTTTTAACTACTAAATGATGAGGTATGGTGAAGCACCATGACTCCAAAGAAGGGGTAATTTTTAAATTTTTTTCAAATGGGATATTTGTTTATGCATCTTTTTTTACATGGAACCATTTTTTTAAAACTTTACCAACAAATGAAACATAAGATTCTTGAGTGTTCCTTATGTTTTGAGGAATTTAAAGGTAATAATAAAGTTTCTTGATTTGATTTCTCATCAAGAATAGAGAATGACATTAACCTAGTTTGCAATTTACCAATTTATTATTTTATTTCAGACTATTGCCATGTCTGAAGTGGGAGACTCATGGAAATAACCCAGAAAATTCTCAAGGGCCCCCACCCAGTTCAAAAGGAAGAACAGCATTCTAGAGGAGACAGAGGTTTAGTTCACCACTAGAGGTAGAATCTCTCTCTTTCTGATGAAGCCTTTGGGTGGGACATTTAAAACCTCCAGAGTCAACAAAGACTAAACAAAACGTGAAAGCATCATGTCAGAGTGAACAACCAAACACAACTTCAGTTTCACATTCATGCATAAATATGAATGTTGTCTACAACACGGTGGAAGGAGCTATAATTGTTGAAGATGGAACCCAGGGGGAGCCGATATACGAAAACATTAACAGGACCGAAATAAAACCTAGGGGTACCCCATAGGAGGGAGGAACCACAGAAGACGAAAAATCCCCAAGTTGGACAGAGAAACTCCTGTTGGTCAAAAAGACTCAAAGTGCACTGGCTGTACACGTCAACACACTATTCAAGATGAGATAAAAGAATGGAGTGATTGACTATGTCAAAGATAGCGATCAAGTCTAAAAGCATCAAAACAGCCAGGTTTCCTGTGTCAACTGTTCAAAGAAGATCATTAAAAAAGAGAACTTTGGGTACTGTGGCTGGATTTAAAACCAGACTGAAATGTTTCAGATAAACTAACAAATACTAAAAGCAGAGGCTTCAGACTATGACAACCAGCGTAGTGAACATGGCTGCTGAGAGGTTAGGTGTTGAGGAGGAAAGGGGGACACGTGGCTTTACAATGGGAACCAGAGAGCAGTCAAAATACACAACATGAGGAAAGAACTGAAAGTCTTGAAGAAACAACACAAGGAAACCAGTGAAGAAGAGAGACCACCGCTGGCAGAGCGCCGTCTCCTGTTCAGTAAGAGGCTCTGAGTCCAGAGGGAGAGGATGACAACGCGGGCTGCCTTCATTAACAACCACTTTGGTTTGTGTCACGGAGCTCCTATTGAAGGGAAGACTTTGAAGTGAATTCCTAAAGAGGACCCCCAAGACCAGCCAGTTCAGTGTCCTCTTCAAGAATGGACACATGGACCCTTCAGTGCAGAAAGAAGGTCAAGCAAAAGGGATGATCAGTGCTCATCACAAAGTCAAGAAGGATGAACAACAACTCTTAAAAGAGCATTATAGGATAAGACACCATCCTGATACAGTAGTTGCATTTGAACAGGGGATCTATTGAGGAACCTTTCATGTCAGCCTTCAGAACTCTTCTGATGGGGACTATGTCATGTACTGCACTGCAATACAACTGGGCAACAACTGAGGTCATATTTTATGTGTAAAATTATCACAGGTGAGTTTACTGATAGGTTGATGCATGTCAAGGTATTGATGTGTTTTGAAACAAATTTAGTTCAACATTGTTTCAAAGATAAGTCATTATATTTCTTAGTCTCATTTCTATTGTCATGGAGTCGTCTTCTTGAGAGTCATTGCATAATCAAAACAGCTGCTTTTATCAGTGCCACTCCTTCACTCCTGGAATTTTTGGTTAAAAAGAGACTGTCCTCAACACAGTTTAAATCCTCTTATCTGTTTAATCTGCCAACATGATTCTTGTTGACTTCACTGCAGTACTTAAGTATTCAGAGAATGTGTCTGAAATATTTGTGAGCTCATCTGTCATAACTCACAGCAAGCCTTAGTGAAAGCTTGTGACTGTTGAACAGTTGAGTGGGGGAGACCATCCCAAATCTCTACTTCTGTTCAGTCTTTCTCCGCCGACCTCCGTAAGGTATTTGACCAATCAACTCCAGAAAGACAGATTGAGATACTTGATCTCTCCTGTACTTTATGTGTGTTGATAACAGACAGATTCATACCTGAACGCTGGAGGCGGTCCTTGTTTAACCAATCAGAAACTGAAGTCATTATAATCACAACATTCCATTTTACATCTGTTTTCCTTTGTATTATTTGATCAAACTCAAGAAGTAGAATCGATAGTTTTGAATCTATAATTTAAAAAAAATTTCAATTATGTATTTTCTTGATTTATTATTGTCTGGCTCTTTAAATCTTCGTTTAATCATTTAAGGGTTCCACAAGTCCAAATCCAGCACAATGAAGTTTCCCGTCCAGTGACCAGTCTTAACTACTATATATCATAACATAAATAAATATATGGTGAGGCAGCATGACTCCAAAGAAAGGGTGACTTACACATTTTTATCAAATGGGACATTGGTTTTTGAATAGTTTTTACTTGATGGAACTACTTACAGAGCTAGGTGGAGAAAAGTTGAACAGACGTACAGATTGGTGATTGTCTCTCCCACTATCACAGGCTTTCACTAAGGCTTGGCGTGAGTTATGTCAGAGGAGCTCACGAACATTTCATTTCTCTGTCCAACTTGGGGATTTTTCTTCTTCTGTAATTCCTCTCTCCTGTGGGGTAGCCCAAGGTTCTATTTTGGTTCCGTTACTGATTTTCTTATACGTTCTGCCCCTGGGTTCCATCTTCAACACCGTTTTGTAGACAACATTCAAATATATGTTCCTCTACAAGTTAACAACAGTCTGACTAGAACCCATCTGAGTCTACCAGCTTCTTCTTTCTTCTTTTCCTTTTGGCTTTTCCCTTCAGGGGTCGCCACAGCGAATCAGTTGCCTCCATCTAACCCTGTCTTTTGCATCCTCTGCAACTACCAGAGTGATCTGAAAACATGGCCGGAACTAAACACTCTTTGTCTAAATGAATGTGAAACTGAACTTGTGTTTAGTTTTTCTGAATCTGCTTCATGGCAGTGCTGACATTTCTGACCCACTTGTGACATCAGTTTGACCAACTGTCAAAAATCTGGGTGTGATTTTTTTTACTGGTTTTAAATATGATGAAGAAATTATCTCTGTTGTCAAAACCAGCTTTTCCCAGCTGAGGCTACTGGCCAACACTGAGCCTTGAATGTCTCTTAAGGACGTGTTTATGTAAGAATTCGTAACGCTTACTGGAACTCTCTGCATGTGGGTGTGGATCATTGTTGACATTGTTGCAGTTGGTACAAAATTCTACTGCTTGGAATTAAACCAGCACTAGAAACGACTCACGTAACTCTAGGTTTAGCTTCTTGTCCACTTCAGGATCAATTGTCGGATTGTTTTTGTTTTGTTTTTCAGGTTTTAAAGGTTTTGGCACCTGCTTGTTTATGTCTTGTTAGACATCTGTATTCTGTTTAGACCTCTGAGGTTATCCAATAATATGATAGTGGATTTTCTCGATCATGTCTTAGAACTTCAGGTGACAGAACCTTTCAATGTCTGCATCAGATTTGTGGATCACTTTACCTCTGCAGTTACGAATGGCTTGAAAAGTCAAGTCTTTCAAGTTTCAACTGAAGTCCCGTCTTTTCTTACTGACTTTCAGCTGGAGTTCACTCAGACATGATGCATTAACAGTTTGCTTTGTTGACTCTGGTTGATTTTAATGTTACACGCAAAGGCTTTATCAGAAAGAAGAGGCGGAGGAGAGATTTTACCTCTAGTGGGGAACTAAACCTCTGTCTCCTCTGGAATTTCGTCCTGAATGTAGTCTTTCCTTTTGAACTGGGTTGGGCCACTTTAAAATGTTCTGGATTGTTTCCAAGAATCTCCAACACTTATTCAAACTTAAAACATTAGAATGGCCTAAAATGACAAAATGACAGGGGTGACAGTGACTCAGTGGTAGAACGGGTCATCCAATGATCACAAGATCAGTTTTCGATTCCTGCTCCCGCCCATCCACTTCAGAGTGCAAGCTGATAGTGGGAGGTGTCAGCTCACCTCACCTCACGATGCCGAAGTACCCTTGTTCAAGACGCCGTCCCCTTTACAAAGAAGGAGCTGCCCACAACTACCTCCCTCTGCTTCATGCCTACAGGTCCCTTGTGTGTGAATGCCACCCTCCTCGTAGAGGCCTTTTACAGCAGACACCAGGTTACACACCAAACAGATCCTTTGTGCATGACTATGTCAAGTAACCAGTGAGATGCTCTCTTTCCACGTCATTCATGCTCATCAACAACTCCTTGTTTTAGGATATCAAGAGCTCAGAAGATACAACCTATACATAGATCAGTCTATAGGAACCATCCTTCAGTGGAGTGCTCACTGTCTTTCCATCTGTCTGAAGTATGCACCATCATCTGCTAGTAGTCCACATAATCTTTCTGAGTTTTCCGAGTCTGGATTTTTTGCTTGTTCCATGGTTCCTGTAATCTTCTTACCTCTTGTCAGACTTGTATTTGTGTTCATGTTCTGATCTGCAGTGAGAGCAGGGAACAGGTGGAGGAGAAGCTAGAGAGGTGGAGGTTTGTCCTGGAAAGGAGAGGAATGAAGGTTAGCCGCAGTAAGACAGAGTACATGTGTGTGAATGAGAGGGACCCAAGTGGAAGAGTGAGGTTACAGGGAGAAGAGATCAAGAAGGTGGAGGATTTGAAGTACTTAGGGTCAACAGTCCAGAGCAATGGAGAGTGTGGAAAAGAGGTGAAGAAGCGTGTCCAGGCAGGATGGAACGGGTGGAGGAAAGTGTCAGGTGTGATGTGTGATAGAAGAGTTTCAGCTAAAATGAAAGGAAAGGTGTACAAAACTGTGGTGAGACCAGAGATGTTGTTTGGTCTAGAGACAGTGTCACTGAGGAAAAGACAGGAGACAGAACTGGAGGTAGCAGAGATGAAGATGCTGAGGTTCTCTCTGGGAGTGACCAGGATGGATAGGATCAGGAATGAGTACATCAGAGGGACAGCACATGTTAGAGGTTCTGGAGATAAAGTCAGAGAGGCCAGACTGAGATGGTTTGGACATGTCCAGAGGAGAGATAGTGAATATATTGGTAGAAGGATGCTGAGTTCTGAACTGCCAGGCAGGAGGCCTAGAGGAAGACCAAAGAGGAGGTTTATGGATGTAGTGAAAGAGGACATGAAGGTAGTTGGTGTGAGAGAAGAGGATGCAGAAGACAGGGTTAGATGGAGGACACTGATTCTCTGTGGAGACCCCTGAGGGGGAAATCCAAAAGGAAAAGAAGAATAGACATGCAGACTTGTGTATACCTGTGTATAATTAATTATATATAAGTTATGTTAACAATGATAAAGAATGGAAAGTAATGCAAAACTTAGAAGAACAAACGAGCTACGTTTACTCCACCAATGAGAATGAGATCCGGTGTCAGCTGATATTGTATTCATCCACCAACTAGTGGTGGTGTCCTGAACCAATGCTCGTATCATGGTATTAGTGCACATGGTCTCCCCACTGTTAAAATAAGCATGTAAACATAAAAATATGAAGAGAGTTTAGTTTCTGTGTGAAATAACTCATCGTTGTTATTAATGGGTGGATTTTGAAAGTCAGTCAAATCCAGGACTTTTCAAAGATTTAAAGGCTGATGATGTTTCATTAAGAAATAGATTAAGAGTCTTACCTCCTGACACACATGCACACAGATATTAATTTATCATTTGTCAATAAAATAATGCATTGCATATTATTGCCTCAGAAACTTTCATCCTGCAGCTTCATGTATGGAAGTTTTGTTTTTTGTTTTTTTAATTTAAAAAAAAAATTCAAACCCAACAAATATTTGTAAAACTGAAGAAACCAAACAATGTCAGAAACAAACGAGATGGCAAAGACACAAGTTCAAGGGTTAGCTTCACATCACACAGCTTAGCATGTTGTCAACGTTTAACTTCATCAGTAACTAAACTGTTAGAATTCTAGCAAAGCAATACATCATCACTTCATCTACAAATCATACCAGCAAAAAGCAGATGAAAGCAGTGTAGTAATAGATGACAACATACAGCATGCAGAACACAAGAAACAGAAACAATGAATTGCAAAGACTCACCAATTGGCTGCATACTAGGTTGAAATTGAGTTTAGTGAAATCACTTCCTTATGACTGGTCAAAGAGGTCACATGGCTTTACGCCACACCTCTCTCTTAAAGACACATTACTTACAAGACTACTCTAATACCTGTATTCATGTTGAAACATGTAAAGAATTAACAAAACCACCCAAATAACAAAGATCACAGAAAACACAATGATGAAGGCAACTTACCATAAACCCCATAATGTCCAATGTCCAACTCCACAGCATCTCTTTGGCAGACACATGATGTACTGCCTGGATGTCAGACGTCTCTGTGAATGTGTGCTAAGTAATGGGCATGAATGTGTAATGTAAGACTGGGTAGATGTGTGAGGGGCATAGGGATAAAGCGGTGTGCAAATGAGAGGGGTTCATGAAGAGGTGGGTTTCATGGTGGCTGGGGTGGATCAGTTTGGTCGTTCACCGGAAGAAGGACCAACAGTCTTCTCCTGCCTCTTTCGATGACTGTCACGGGCAGTGAAGAACTCTTCTTTCGGCCACTTGCAATTGAAATAGATAGGTCAGCACGAGTTGTGATGTCGGCATGCCTGACAATCCCTTTACTGTCAGGTTAGACCTCAGAATTCGACCCAGATGGAATTGATTTCTCAGAACATTTGGGTCATCAATCCAGACGAGGTCAATGGCTTTGACGGTCCTCTCTGTCCGGTGCCACTTGTGTCAAACACACACGTTTGGGCCAGCCAGTTGAATATTCTGTCTATAGCTGTCTTTACATGTTGGGAAAACTCAAATGCTTTAGTGGAGGCTTGATGAATCAGAGATGAAGGCAGAGATGGAGACCTTCAGAGATTCAGTCATTGGCACCTGAAGAGCCTGAAAACATAGCAGACACCAACCCACTGCCTGCAGAGGTACTGCAGTCCAGGCTATGTTGTAAACTGCTGTGAACACCTTGAATTGCTTTAAAGAGTGAAGACTGAAGAGTGAACACAGGAAACAGTTCAGTTTAAATTCAACTCTCTCCTTCTGCGTGGTCACTCTCTAGGAACGTTCTACAAAACCAATTGATTTGATTCGATGCCTCTGGACGCACTAGAACACTATTAGCATCCAGGAGGATGAAATAATGGATAACAGGAGAAAATATATCCATATTCTGATCACAAAACTCACCATAAAGTGCAAATTGTAAAACATTCTCTTTAAAATAGGAGTTCTAGCTTGATGGAATTTACATTAGTTCATGTCTCCTAGGACAGACTTCACATCAACTGGTTATCCCTGATTAGCTTCATACGAAGACAGATTACAGTTCTCTATCAGCATTCAAAAACAGCAAAAGAAATGCTGCATTCACGATAGTATCAGTAACTTAGAAGTTAATTAACAGAAGCTGTAAATAGATGACTATCAGATAAGTCATTAATCATGAAATCAATCTTCTGTTATATTTCCTTCAAATCAAAAACATCAACAATTTTGTGTGTGTCTGTGTAGTTTCAGAAAAATGCACTCTTGTTACTTTATGGTTGTTACTAACCTGAAAATAGTTACTTTTTGCTGTGTGTTGATTGCCAAAAAAGGCAAAATACATTCATTGCCATTACCTTAAAACTTTAAATCCATTGGTCTGTGAGCATTACAAAACAATTCAACCAGAATAACTTGACAGGAAGTGAGACTGGTTGGTAAACAGATTCAATTTTGTACAGACATTTCTGGTATTGACCTGAATTACCATGTTTTAAAAGTGAAAGTCACTACAACAGTAAATTCTCCCCTAGACTATCAAAACTCAGAGTACTAAGAGTGTAGACTTCTGACGACAGGAAGAAGGGTCACTAGTGCCAGGAGGAACAAATCAAATAAATATCTTTGGTCATTTGTCCCATCAGCTATTTTTTTTTTGTAAATAGTACATATTGTTGTCATGACATACTGAATATGTTCTGTGTAATACACTGACTGTAATGGAAATTTGTATTGTGTGTGTCCTGATTTGACTCTTATCATGTCATTACTGAGAACTTGCTTCAAAACCTCTCCATGCAACTGATCACAGAGAGGTCACAGCAGGTCACAGCCCATCAAACCAGATGGAGAACCAAAGGAGAACCGATGGAGAGGAGATGGAGACCTGTTTTCAGTCAAGGTGTAAGATGTTTTATGGGTGCATGAAAGCCTTTAAATTACATTCCAATGTGTAATAAAGATCTCTTAGTTTTCTTAGTTTTGGTGTGATAGGTTTGGTGCATTCCAAAGGTGTAAGGTCTCCTGATACAGATGGTTTACGAGTGCGTGAAAGCTTCCTACACTGCATTCTCGAGGGTGGTGATGTTTATTCCTCAGCGGGGGGTACCACCAAAAGGAGGGCTGCCTGAGAGCTGGAACTGGCCATTCCTGCTCGCATGCAGGCCTTTCTTCTTAAAAGGTATAAAAGGTGAGGAGTTTCAGTCTCAAAGAAGTGAGAAAGAAGGTAAGAGAGAGAAAGATAGGAAGATAGAGAGAGCCAGCTGCGGGTTACATACGGACGCCCAGCCTGGTTGAAGCTACTCTGCCTGGGTTGTAGGATCTCCTTCCCTGTATCAAGGTAAGAGGCCAAGCATATTTGGAATGCCACCATATATTGCCTTAGCTCAACCAACTATTTGTTTGTTTCTGTGCTCTGTGGGGAATTAAACTACAAGTTTATTCTAGCATCATAGAATTGTTTCTGTGCTCTGTGGGGAATTAAACTACAAGTTTATTCTATCATCATAGAATTGTTTCTGTGCTCTGTGGGGAATTAAAGTACAAGTTTATTCTAGCATCATAGAATTGTTTCTGTGCTCTGTGGGGAATTAAACTACAAGTTTATTCTAGCATCATAGAATTGTTTGTTTGCATTGCTATGCGCTGCGGGGACTAAACGACACATTTGGTCTAGCATCATAGAGGTCTTTTGACTTATTGTTTGTTTGTTGTTTGTACGTATTGTTTCTTAATATCTCTATTCTCTGCGTGTAATAAATCACACATTTATTATAGCCCTATAGGAGTGGTTTGATTCATTGTGTGAGTGAGTTTTCTGTGTACCCACCTCCTACGAACCTCTTTATTCAAGTTTTTCACAAAACACTGACTTACGGAAATTCGTATTTAATTTTGCAAACTTCTACTACAAAACAAACTGCCACCTGGGGGCGATAAACATCGTTCCCCATGTCTGAAAACAGCTGAAGACATCCCAATTCCTATCCCAATTCTATCCCTAGGCAGGCATACACCGCCATCCCCCTCCCTCCACTAGGTAATTCATTCCACTGGTGAAACGGCTACCAGCAACAACACGACAGGTCAGGAGGTGGTCCCCGGAAGCATTCTCTTAACCCTCTACACAGCGGACTTCAAGCGCAACTCGGATACCTGCCACATACAGAAGTACTCCGATGACACCGCGATTGTGGCATGTATCCGGGAGGGTGATGAGGGGGGGTACAGGGCATTGGTGGCTGACTTCGTGGAGTGGTGCCAACAGAACCAGCTCCAGCTCAACGTCTCCAAGACAAAGGAGATGGTTCTGGATTTCCGGCGGGCACCTCCCTCTCCACAACCAGTGATCATGAAGGGCAGTGAGGTGGAGGTGGTAGGAAACTATAAGTACCTGGGACTGCAGCTAGACAGCAGACTGGACTGGTCACTCAACTCGGACTGTGTGTACAAGAAGGGGCAGAGCAGGATGTACTTCCTAAGGAGGCTGGCCTCCTTCAACATCTGTCCTAAGCTCCTTCTCATGTTCTATCAGTCCGTAGTCTCCAGTGTGCTGTCATACGCCATTGTGTGTTGGGGTGGGGGGGCCAGGAAAAGAGATATGGACCGTCTGAACAGACTCATCCGCAGAGTGGGCTCAGTGGTCGGGCTGAGCCTGGACTCTGTGGATACGCTTCTGGAGAGCAGGACCATGTCTAAAGTTAAGGACATCATGAACAACACCAGCCACCCCCTACACACCACCTTCTCCCAGCAGAGGAGCACCTTCAGCGGCAGACTGCTGTCACACAGCGCCTCCACAGAGAGGCTGAGGTCCTCCTTCGTGCCCCGTGCCATCAGGGGGTACAATGACTCTCTCAGGAGGAGCGGGGGGGAGGTGGCGAGGTCAGCACGGGGTTAAATGGATTTAATTTATTTTTATACTCTTTATATTTTAATTTCATACTGTTTATATTTTAGTTATAGTTTAGTATATAAGTCCTGTTAGTGCTGCATGTGTCTGTTAGTGTAATGTATGTCTTGTGGTATGTCCTGTGATGTCAGTGTTTCTTTTTCTCTTGGTGTTTATCCAGTATCTGTCTATCTATCTATCTATCTATCTATCTATCTATCTATCTATCTATCTATCTATCTATCTATCTATCTATCTATCTATCTATCTATCTATCTATCTATCTATCTATCTATCTATCTATCTATCTATCTATCTATCTATCTGTCTATCTATCTATCTATCTATCTATCTATCCATCCTTTCACAGCCCGGATCCCAACCAGACACGTCATCCAATGTTGGTGACAATTCTGTGGAAAACCACCTCCAGTGGTCAATGCCCTGCAACATTATGTTGCTGATGTTCTACCAGTCTGTGGTGCCCAGTGTGCTCCTCTATGCTGTGGTGTTCTGGGGTAGTGGTCTGAGGGCGGCAAGACGAAGCTCTCGATGTACCGGTCAATCTACGTTCCTACTCTCACCTATGGTCATGAGCTTTGGGTCATGACCGAAAGGACAAGATCTGGGATACGAGCGGCTGAAATGAGTTTCCTCCGTAGAGTGGGGGGGTGCACCCTTAGAGATAGGGTGAGGAGCTCAGTCACCAGGGAGGAGCTCGGAGTAGAGCTGCTGCTCCTCCACCTCGAGTGGAGCCAGCTGAGGTGGCTCGGGCATCTGTTCCTGATGCCTCCTGGATACTCCCTGGGGAGGTGTTCCAGGCATGTCCTACCGGGAAGAGATCTCAAGGAAGACCTAGGACACGCTGGAGGGACTTTGTCTCTTGGCTGGCCTGGGGATGCACCAGGATCCCCCCGGTGGAACTGGAGGAGGTGTCTGGGGAGAGGGAAGTATGGGCATCCCTCCTGAGACTGTTGCCCCTGCGACCCGGCCCCAGATAAGCGGTTGAAGATGGATGGATGGATGGATAAATCACTTCATCTTTATTCAATCGCCAACCAATTATATGATTTCCATTAGCCATGGTGGTCTGTCTTTCTGTGTGGCCTTGCAATGAGCTAATGTCGCAGCCAGGGTGTACCAAGCACTAGCTAGGATAGGCCCCAACATGACAACGATGACTGAATAGTGTTTGTCACAGTTGCATTTCATCTCTAGATAACAATGAATTTACAGTAAATATTCTTTACCTCATCTGATCTCACCTCACCTGTCCAGGTAACTGCACACAGGAACCACAGGTAGAATCTTAAAAACCTTTCTTAGGGTGTGGTCCTGGTGACTGATAATCTGTCTGATCCCATAAAATCAAACCACTTCAATAAAAGCAGCAAAGACACACTGTTTAAAAACATTTACATTGGATTAATAATCCGGAGTCCACAGATTATTAATCCAACATCACAATAAAACAGAATGATGAGACAAAATACTTTGGAGAGAATCAGTATGTATTAGGTTTAAGTTCAGCACCAGAGACAGGAGGATATATCACACCACCACCAATATCTGTCTGAGATCATTCAGAGTCAGATATTCAAATGGATCTGATTTATTAACAAATGGTAAAAAGTTACATCTGCATTAAAATCATATTTTATGTTTTAACTCATAAACTGTTGCAGACAAACATGATTCTTGGCACAAATTTCCAGCGTTCATCATGTTGCATCAATCGGATTCCAGTCAAGCCACATCGTCATGGTGATGATCGACTGAAGTATTCAAAAATTTTCCCTGATGGACTTTAAAACACATCTTCTGGTTCTGCAGGTTTTGTGGTGGTGACCTTGGCAGAGTGATGCATGTTCTGAATGCTGGCTGGTTGTCAATACATCATTAGAAACACACAAACATTCCCTGACTGATTATTGTTAAAGTGTGATAATAGTGGATACATATGAGGACCTGCTGGTGAGGTTCCTTCTGGTTCTAGAAGAGATGAAAGAGTCCCAGTAACAGAGGGATCAAACCCAGACTGATGGAACAAGCATCCCTGATGGCTGGAGCCGTATTACACAGACTGGTGTCACAACAGGTTGTATCGTTGCCGAAAGACACATCCATGAGAGAAGGAAGCTCGATCAGTCTAGTGGCGATCTGACACAGGTTGTCTGACATGCAGCCACGGAGGCTCCTAGGCACTGATTGTGTGACCACTAAAGATGAAAAAAACAAGTGTCACTGTAGAATTTCCTGTTGATATCAAGTGATAATAAGTAATAATTTAACATGAACACATCAACATAAAACACACATGAGAAAACAGATAATGCAGTCTATGGAATAACAATGTGTTCTCCTCCTATGAGCCTGGTGGTGTGTTGGGTTGATTTTTTTGTTCATACGTTTGTCACTTGGTTGAAGGACGTTAGTTAAGACAGTTTATGAAAGAATCACTTCAGACACTAATGTGAACACAGCAGGAATGAGAACATGAGAGTCTTCATCTAGAACTTGTTATTGTCTCATAAAGTCTCACCAGATCCTCGAAAGCAGCGGTCCTGTATTCCCCTACACTGGATTTGACGGGTGCAATTAACGTCGACACAACAGTTCAGGTTGTTCGTTGCCTGAATCATAGGGACTGAAATAGAAAATAAGTAATTTACCTCAGGAACATAGAACACTGATGAGAATGAACTATTTCTACTCATTTATACTTACTAGAAAAATTTCCAGAGTTGCAGTTAGTTGTGTTGCAGCACAGAACATTTACAAACGAAGTGGAAGAACTTGTTTCAAAGGAAAAGTTCTGAGAGCCTGGCGTTTGGCATAGTAAGGATGGTCCACATCCCTTCAAGCTTGTCAGTGTTGAGCTTGTAGCTATAATGGTTAAAAAAAACAAAGGTAAGTCAGATACTGCTAGTGGAACAAAGACAAACATGCAGAATTAAGAGAAGAGTTGTGATAAAGAAATACTGACTGTTAGTGGAGGCTGTGAAACACATCGTCTCTGAAGTACAGTTCATTGTTTCCGTGGTGGGACACGTAGAAAGATTACAAGACTGACACTGAAGAGCTCCAACTGCAGAGAGAACAATATGACTAATAATCAGCTGATGGATACAGATAGTTGATAATCAACTGATCAATACTGGTGAATGAATCAGGCTTGCTGTTACCTGAGTTGGAGAGAGTCCAGGCGAGAGCCAGAGAAAGGATCAGCTTCATCATGATGAAGAAGAAATGACTGGAGATAAAGATACTTGATCTCTCCTGTACTTTAATGTATGGGTGTTGAGAACAGACAGACTAATACCTGAACGCTGGAGGGTGTTTCTTGTTTGTCCAATCAGAAACTGAAGTCACTATAACCACAACATTCCATTTTGAATCAGAATGTTTTCTTTAGTGTGATTTGATCATACTCAAACAGGAAAATGCAAAGGTATTTAATTTAATTAACAATTTATTTTGTCATTTCAGGCCAATTTCAAGTCTGAAACTTTATTAAGTGGCAGAGTCAAAGAAAACAACAACATTTTATTGCGGCCAAACCCAGTTAGAAAGGAAAGGCAACATTCAGGATGACATTCCTATAGGGAGACAGCGGTTTAGTTCACCACTAGAGGGAGAATGTCTCTCTCTGCTTCTTCTTTGCTGATGAAACTTGTGGGTGTAACATTTAAAAAAAAACAGTCAACAGAGGCAAAACTAAATGTGAAAGCATCCTGTCTGAGTGAACTCCAGCTGAAAGTCAGTGAGAAAAGATGGGACTCTAGTCCAGACTTGAAAGACTCGCCTGTCCAACCAGTTTGTAACTGCAGAAGTAAAGTGAGCCATAAAGTTGATGCAGCCATTGAAAGGTTCTGTCAGCTGAAGTCCTAAAACATGATCTGGAACATCCAGATTTTATTGGATAACCTCAGAGCTCTAACCAGAGTATAGATGTCTAACAGGATATAAATAAGGAGGTGCCAAAACATTTAAAACCTAAAAAACAAACAATACAATCTGAAAATTGATCTTAACGTGGACAAGATGCTAAAGCTGGAGTCCCACGGTCATGTTTTCTAGTTGTGGTTAAATTCCAAGCAGTGGAATTTTACACCAACTGCAAATGACAAAGTCGACAATGATCCACACCCACATACAGAGTTCCAGTAAGCGTTACAAGTTCTCATGTAAACAGGAAATACTCTCTCGAAGTCTTCAAAAGACATTCAAGGCTTCGATTTGGCCAGTAGCCAGCCTGGCCAGTAGCCTCAGCTGGAAAAGGCTGGTTTTGACAACAGAAGGAAGGACCCCATTTGAGATCTCAAAAAGGCCAAATACTCCTTTATTCCACGCACACACACACACACACACACACACACACACACACACACACACACACACACACACACACACACACACACACACACACACACACGCACACACACACACACACACACACACACAAACACAGCCTTATGGCGTAGAGAGGCAACCATCTCATCCACCAGGGTAAACTCCAACACAGTGGTGTTCAGCCACGGCTTATTAGTATCCTCACACCTGCCCAATGCCTCACGCAACTCCTGAAAAGGACAAGGTCCAACCCCTGTCCATGGGTTTGGTTCTAGAACCGAGGCTATACCTGGAGATTAGCCCCACCAGATCCAAATGATATCGCTCCACCTCCAAAACACGCTCTGGCTTCTTCCCCACGAATGAGGTGACATTCCATGTCTCCAAAGTCAACTTCCGTCACCTGGGCATAGTCCACCAGGACCCCTGACTTTACTGCCCCATTGGTCTACCCTGCCGGTGGTGGGTGCACAGAGGTGAAAATGATCAAATGATGTCCTGCTGTAATGTAGAACACACCTGATCTGGGTTTATATAAAATTGTTTTGAATGTTTAAAAAATGCTCACAGAAAATTACTTACTGTGAGATAAATAATAATCTCACAGACATGGGTGAAGATCACTTTGCAGCTGAAACTGAGTTGATCGCTTTAAAGGTCGTGTTTGATGGGTTTTTAAACGTTTTTGAAAAGTTTCTTCAAAAGCAAACTACCGTGAATTAATAGAACTAGTTTTCAGTGACAACTCTCAAACTAATGACACAATGTGATTCTCAATTCTTGGGTGAGCAGTCATAGTGAGGGTCAGTTAAAGACCCTGGATTTCACCTGGACTGTAGTACCTCTTCAGGCAGTGGGTTGGTGTCTACTATGTACTCAGGGAGACAAACGACTGAGTCTCCATAGTTCTACATGTCTGCCTTTGACCCATGAATCAACCACCAAGGTGGCTCTAAAGAGTGAAGACGTGACTGTCCAGTTTTAATGTACAGTATTTTCCGCACTATAAGGCGCACTCGACTATAAGGCACACCCTCAATAATTTGTTTGTTTTATAATTTATTTCATATATAAGGCGCACCGGATTATAAGGCTCACACAATAAAAAATGAATAAAATTTATTTGATAAACAGCAGCGGCTGTAGTTGCACAATCCGTCCACTAGATAGCGCCGCGCTGCTCAGACAGTCATGATTGCATTCATGACTTCCTGACTACCTCTGAATGGCCCCTATTGTTATATCAATAAGACATTCTGAGCCTCATCAAGGAAACCTGATCACTTGATCACTTTGCCATCTTAGAAAGAAGTCAACATGCATATTAAAAAACCTGACATTAAAAACTGGTTAAATTCATCACGAGTGCAGTCAGTGCCAACAGAGCGGATTATTTCCTGATCTGAAGTTCGAAGCAGATATTTAAGCTCCAACGTTCGTCTTCGTTTATTAATTAAACATTGTTTCGATCGATCGGTAGTCCAGTCGGAGGTGAGGTGCAGCTATTTGCTGCTGTGTGTCCTCAACAATTTTTTAACTAGTTTTACTCCTAGAACTGACTTTAATGTCGGTGTCTCACCGCCGTGAATCTCACCGCACGTCCCTGCAGACAGAATACACAAGCCTGAATGCGCCCCTCTGCCCCCGCCCAGAGCTATCAACTACATTTGTAAATCAATGCAGCACACCCGTTGGCACCTTTGTCTAGCAGTGACTGCTCTTGGAATTTCAGAAAAGGCTGGAAGTTCATCTCTGAGGGTCTTTATTCACCTTTATGCCAGTTTCTCCGTGTGTTTCCACAGACTAATAGAATGGACCGTCACTAGATTCCAGATGACAGCACAATGGGGTTTTTAAGACCAATTAAGTATAAAGTGGGTTATTTCCGACACCAAATAGTTAGGAAATACTGAGATCAGTCAGTCAGTCAAACTCTATTAATAGAATTGTTGAAAGTTCCTCATGTTTTTCTACGTAACCACTGGTGCTCCTACAGTCTGCTCTACCGTCTGAGAGCAGCTCAGTCAGAGCCGGGACTTCGGCGGCCAGACTGCCGGATTTTTTCAGCGATCATGTTTTTAACCAATATTAATATGAATATTAATCCATATATAAAACGCACTGGATTATAAAGCGCACCACGGGATTATGAGAAAATGTTAGGCTATTAGATGCGCCTTATAGTGTGGAAAATACGGTACTCATTCACCTCTTTACTTGTGTGTTGTCAGTGATATTCGTATTCCGACAACCACTGTCGAGATCTTTTTCTTTTTGAAAACCACCGTATAATCAAGAATTACAACTCTAAACAATGTAAGTCCATGTATAGCTGTAGTTTTTGTTTATTTGTTGTGCTTCAATGTCCTATTTGTTCTTGGTAAGTCTTAGGGAAGATTACTTTAGTATTTAGAGTGGTAATGACATTTAAATGACCCCAAATGGCAATTACAGATTGTAATGTAATAACAATTTAAGAACAATTCAGCTTACAAACAACCACTTAGAATCAATTGTGTTTGTAGGTTGAGGACTACCTGTATATTAATATTTGTAAGCTTAAATTGATTTGCATTAACTGTTTTGCCAAAAACACAAGCACCAGCCTTTGTTTTAGAAAAAATTTCCAGGGGGTAGAAAGCCTGAGATACTTACAACAACACACACAAGAACAAGTGGCGGAGATGAGTGTTGGAGATGCGCGTACGGCAGAAAGGGGAACAGTAGGCAGATAAGGTTGCGAGCACTTGTTCATATCTATGAATGCTCATATGTCGGATGTTCGTACATAGAGGACTACCTGTATTTTGAAAATACATCATTATTGTTTTTCTTCTGTGTTTCACCTGTGGTGATAAGAACACAGTGCACCCTCACGCATTCGCACATTAGCGCTCGCGACTTTACCTGATCGCAGATTTTTGGTAGGCAGCCATGTGATACCGTACACGCATTCTTTTGGCTGAAGAAGTGCACTCGGTTCCGTCAGTCTTGGACTTACTTGAGACACAAAAGTGCTAACTTTAAACAGTTGATAAGAGCGTGGGAAAAGGTAATACAGATAGAAGGTGGTTTAATATCAGTATGGGGTCATAAACGTTTAAATTTCTGTAAATATTAAATAGTTGCTCTATCGCGGAACTCATTAATCGCGTGTGGTTCCTGGAACGCATTAACCTCAAAGAACGAGGGCGCACTGTACGTCTGAAAAGATACCTCTCTTCAGTTCAAGAATTGTTTTCTAGCGGTAGGCTTCATGCATATTTACCCTGTTGACAGTCAACAATTTGTTTTTCTAGTTCGACAACTTCCTCCTCTTTGCAAAAAGTTTTGCCAACGTTTGACTCAACTTCCAGTTTAACTCTTGTTAGTTTGCTTGCCTTGAATATGTGAAATTAAATTTGACAAGCATTGTCATTGGTCCAAATTGTGTCATATTCATCAAATAGCCAAACCATCAATCGTTAAAACACATTCAGTTTAGAAGAGCTGGTCGCCACAGGTTGTCTGTAGGTGTGTGTGTGTTCCCAAATCACTGTTTCTCTGTCTGTGTGGCCATTCAATGAGCCGACGTCTCATCCAGGGTGTACCCCGTCTCTCACCCATAGCCAGCTGGGATAGGCTTCAGCATGATAATGATGATAACGAATGAATGAATTAAAGTAGAACAAAATCTGTTTGATTCTTTGGAAAATTTCGATATATGTTGTTCATGTGTCCTCTGACTCTTTTTATCTGGTGTTGATCTTTTCACAGCTGCATTTCTTCTAGATAATCATGAAGTCAATGTTCTTTACTTCATCTGATCTCACCTCACCTGTCCTTGTCACTGCACACAAGGAACCACAAGTATAATCTTAAATACCTTTCTTTGGGTGTGGTCCTGGTGACTGATAATCTGTTTAATCTCATGAAGTCAAACCACTTCAATCAAAGCCACAAATAAACAGTATTCAGAAACATTTACGTTAGATTAATAATCGTTATTAACAACATCACAATATAACAGAAAGATGACACAAAACACTTTGGAGAGGATCAATATGTATTAGGTTTCAGTCCAGCACCAGAGACAGGAGGATACATCACACCACCACCAATATCTATCTGAGATCATTCAGAGTCAGTCATTCAAATAGATTTCACATTTGCAAAGGGCAAAAAGTTACATCTGGATTAAAATCACATTTTATGTGTTAACTCTCAAACTGCTTAAGTATTCAAACATTTTCTCTGACGGAGTTTCAAACACATCTTCTGGTTCTGCAGGTTTTGTGGTGGTGACCTTGGCAGAGCGATGCATGTTATGAATGATGGCTGGTTGTAAATACGTGATTAGAAACACACAAACGTTACCTGACTGATTATTGTTAAAGTGTGATAATAGTGGATACATATGAGGACCTGCTGGTGAGGTTCCTACTGGTTCTAGAAGTGATGAAAGAGTCCCAGGAGCAGAGGGATCAAACCCAGACTGATGGAGAGAGCATCCCTGATGGCTGGAGCCGTATTACACAGACTGGTGTTACAACAGGTTGTACCGTTTCCAAAAGACACGTTCAAGTTGGATGGAATCTCAGTCAGTCTGTCAATAATCTGACAAAAATTGTCTGAAATGCAACCGAAGACTGGACTGGATTCTGAAAACGAAAAATCAACGTTACTGGACAAACTACTGTTGATCTGAAGCACTAATAATCATATTTGTCATTTCAAGAACACAAACATAAAAAAAGTGAATAAATAGAGCAGTATATCTACGGAATAAAAATGTGTACTCCTTCAACAAGCCTTGTGGTGTGTTGGGTTGATTTTTATATTAATACATTTGTCACCTGGTTGAAGGACGCTGGTAAAGACAGTTTATGAAAGAATAACTTCAGACACTAATGTGAACACAGCAGGACTGAGAGCATGAGAGTCTCAGCTAAAACTGTTATAGTTTTAAACTTGTGATAGTATAAAGTCTTACCGGTTCCTCTAACGCAGCGGTCCTGTACTCCCCTACACTTGAGTTGTCCAGTGCAATTAGCATCAGCACAACATGTCAGGTTGTTATTTTCCCGAATCATAGGAGCTGAAAAAGAACAGAGAGTCAATTATCTGAGGAACATAGCATTAACTATTTCTACTCATCCTTACTTACTAGAAAAATTTCCAGAGTTGCAGTTAGTTGTGTTGCAGCATATAACCCTTATCAAAGAAGTGGTAAAATTGGTCTCAAATGAAAAGTCCTGAGTGCCTGGGGCTGCGCATAGGAAGGATGGTGCACATCCCTTCAAGTTTGACACTCTTGGGTCTGTACCTATGATGGTTACAAAACCAAAAAAGATTGAGATAATGTTGGTGGAAAGAAGACAAACATGCAGAATTCACCGAAGAGTTGTGATATAGAGATACTGACTGTTAGCGGAGGCTGAATAGCACATCGTCTCTGAAGTACAGTTTGATGTCTGCGTGGTGGGACAAGTACTGAGATCGCAGGCTTCACACTGAAAAGCTTCAGCTGCAGCAAAGAGAACATGACTGACAATCAGCTGAAGGATACAATAACTAATAATCAACTGATCAATACTGGTGAATGAATCAGGTTTAAAAGGTGAGTTGCAGTTACCTGAGCCGGAGAGAGTCCAGGCGAGAGCCAGAGAAAGGATCAGCTTCATCATGATGAAGAGGAAACGACTGGAGATCGAGCTACTTGATCTGTCCTCAACTTTAATGTATGGGTGTTGATGACAAACAGATTAATACCACAACGCTGGAGGGTGTTCCAGGTTCCACCAATCAGAAACTGAAGTCGTTACGACAACATTCCATTTTACATGTTCGCATAATTTGTTCAACGTTGAACAGTACAATTGCCTAGTGTCCAAAGTATCAGTCAGAATTATTGAATTAGGTTACTTTTTTTTTGGTATAGTTACTCACTTATTGTTGTCTGTCTTAATATCTTAACTTAATCTTGGTTAAAGGATTCTACATGTCCAAATCCAGCACAGTGAGGGTTCAAGTCAAGTGACCACTTTAAACTGGTATGGTGAAGCAACATAACTCCAAAGAAGGGGTGATTTTTGCATTATTTTTTGCATATTTTTTGTTTCCATGAAAAGATTTTTTTAAAACTACCAACAGATGAAGCACAACATTCTTAAATGGTTTCACATCAAGAACAAAGAATGATATCGCCCTAGTTTATAAATTGTTGGAAGTTTGATAAAATGGGAGATGCTTGGAAAAATTCCAGAACATTGAAGAGGCCCAACCCAGTTAACAAGGAAGGACGGCATTCAGGACAACATTCCAGAGGAGACTGATGATTAGTTCACCACTAGAGGTAGAATCTCTTCTTTGTGTTGTCTTTTCAACAAAGACGAAACAAAATGTGCACAAATCACTGATGGGACTTCAGTTGAGACTTGAAAGACTCAACTATCCAAGCAGTTTGTAACTGCAGAGGTAAGATGATCCATGAATCTGATGCAGCCATTGCAAAGGTTCTGTTACCTGTGGTCCTAGGACATGGTCTGGAACATCCAGTGTCATATTATTGCATGACCTCAGAGTTCTAGCCAGAGTGTAGATGTCTAACACGGCATAAAAAATGAGGTGCCAAAAAATTAAAAACCTGAAGAACAAGCACAGCAATCTTAAAATTGATCCAAAAGTGGAAAAGTATCTAGAACTGGATTCATGTTTTCTTTGGCTATTTTCCATGCGGTAGTCTGCTGTCGGAGCGGCTTAACTGCAGCTGATAGAAGACTGGACACTCAAAAGGCCAGCTCTGTCCTAGGATGCCCCCTAGACTCAGTGGAGGTGGTGGGAGAGAGGAGGACGATGGCCAAGCAGTAATCAGTGATGACAAATGACTCCCACCCCCTGCAGGGCACGTTAAGATCACCGGGGAGCTCCTTCATCAATAGGTTGTTCTACCTAAAATGCATGAAGGAACGTTATCGCAGGTCTTTCCTTCCTACAGTCAGAATGTATAACCTGCACGGCTCCCAACTCCATTGCTCTTATTTTTCTCACGTATTTCACTCTTGATTTTCAGAATATAACTGTTTTCTGCACCAAGCATGGAGCTGCTTTCTCAGCTGAACGTGGCCCATTGACCCATTGTGTAAACAGCTGACTGAACTGGTACCGGCCAGCAAACATTGCGGAAGATTTGTGGAGAGAAACAGTGTTTGCAAGTGGGACAGAAATCATTGGCTGCAACAACATATGATTATGGACAGGGGGTAATTAAAGCTGTGGTTCCTGACAATCACTAGCTAATGACACTGGGGAGCTAAGCTAACGCAGTTAAATGAAACATGGGATGTTAAAGGAGAGGTAAGACCGAACGTAGAGGTTTTTTATTGTATTCGAGAAATACATTGAACTGTTGGCTGTTGGGCGCCGTCCCTACTTTATCTCCGTCCACTAACCTACGTCACAGTGACGACGACGAATGGAAGCTAGGACAAGAAAAACTGTACACACCTGTGTATGCATTTTTATTCCCTGATCTATTCTCTAGTTATCACGGTTTCTTTTTTTAGCTCTTCATTCTTAAATTCTCCTTATTCTGACATTTGCTGTTGTTGTTTTTTCCGTAGCAGAACAACTGGCAATATAGCACTTTACTTCCAAGTAAATAAGATTAAAATCTGCTCTGAGTGTGCATGTGTGTGTGTGAATATCTATTAGGCTGTAAATAAAGGCTGAGGCTGTTTGTTAATGAGCGGTGTCGTCGCTTTGGATAAACAGTTAGTCAGTTAGAAGAGCTAAAGCTGCTTTCATTCATTAAAAAACAGACAACAGTTCTGATCTTGTAGCCTCTTCATCCGTTACGAAACTGGTTATATGTTCAGCGTGACGCTGAGGATACGCCTTATGCCGACACACACACACACACACACACACACACACACACACACACACACACACACATGCAATAGCTTGTGAGGAACTTTCACTGTGCGCGTTTGCACATAGGTCCACTACGTATATGTAGAGACCTGAAAAAATGTGTTTTTCATGATAGTGAAGCCCAGGGGCAGCGTATTTAAGGAAAACAGTAACATGGCCAAAATAGAACATTGGTATTTTGGAAACTTTTGGTCAAAATAGACTTAAACCGATTAAGACCTGTGCCTTTAAAACCAACACACTCTTCAAGATGAGATAAGAGAATAGTGATTGACTACGTCAAAGACAGCGGTCAAGTCTAAAAGCATCAAAACAGCTAGGATTCCTGGGTCAACTGTTAAAAGGTCATCGAGGACTTTTAAAAGAGACCTTTCAGTAGTGTAGTTATATTTAAAACCAGACTGAAATGTTTCAAAAATACTAAGAAATACTGAAAGCAAAGGCTTCAGACTATGACAACCAGCATAGTGAACATGGGCGCTGAGAGGTTTGGTGTTGAGCAGGAAATGGGGACAAGCAGCTTTACAACAAGAAGCAGAGAACAGTAGACGATTGGCCTGTTCAAAGGAGGAGTTTGACCAACACGTGTTTGGAACATCTTGAAAGTCATCTGGTGACAATAAAAACAGCTCAGCACTGGTGTTTTTGCAGAAGGAGAATGGATCCTAAAGAAGACAACTCCAAGACCATCAGCCAGTCCAGTGTCCTCTTCAAGAATGGACACTTCAGTGTAGAAAGGTGGCGTAGCCAATAAGAGGGTCTAGGAAAAGGATGAACAGTGCTCATTACTGGGTGAAGAGGAACGAACAGAGATAACCAACAACTCCTAAAAGAGCCCAAAAGCAGCAGACACCGTCTTGATAGCGTGTCTTGATTAACGCCGGACCCGGACAAGTTGATCGTCAAAAGCAATGGTCCCCAAACCCCCGGGGCCATTGACTGGTACCAGTCCGTGGGTCAATTCGTATCAGGCTGCAAAGGAAAAATACATAACTTAAATTATTTACATTTTTTTTGATTCCGAACAACGTTTTGTTTCGGAAAATTTGCAGATTTCCCCCTCACGTCTGTCTATCAGTCACTCTTGATGCATGTATATTAACATGCTTGCCTCAGTCACATGACTACCTTCTTAAAATGGCCACCCCGGCCGCTAACAGAATTGATTACCACTCAATTGAAATTCCCAGGCCAGCAAAAAAGGAACAAAAAACAAATGTTTTTGGAAAGTTTCTTTGTGCAGGATAAAAGAGCCAGTGAGGATAGAAGAAGAACCTACGACTTCAAAGAAGAAGAAAGCTGCATTTTGAAACCCATTTTGACTAACTCTCCTGTTGACTTTTCTTTGGATGGTTATGAGTCATCTTCATGTGAGTCATTGCATAATCAAATCACCTGCTTTTACATCTGTCACTCCATCCCTCCTGGAATTACTGGTTATACAGAAACTGATCTCTTCACTGCAGTTTTTTTCCTCTTAAAGTTTTATATGCCAAGTTAAATCTAGTTGACTTCACTGAAGTATTTGTTGGCTCAGATCAAACCATGTCTGAAATGTTTGTCAGCTCCTCCCATCAGAAGAAACGCATCCGTGTTGAAAATGACGTCAATCAACAGATGAGTTTTCAGCCAATACCTAATCAATACACAAAGTTATTTTCCCTTTTTCTTTAGAAAGCCTTGTAAAGATATTGATACGAGGTCATCATCTGGATCCACAGTGGTTTTGAAAAGATTTTTGATCATTGCAAGAAAGGGAGAATTAAATTGCCAATATGCTAAGATGACATGCTATTACAATCTAGAAAACATTTGATCTGGATCCATATTATATTAAAAAAGTGCTCGCAAGAAAATTCTTTACTGGTATAAATAATAATCTCACAGAATCACTGTAACTGACACTCAGCCAATTCCATTAAATTTCATGTTTCAGGGTTTTTTTTCCAACTACTTAAAAGTTTTCTTCAAAAGCAAAACCACCACAAGTTATTACAAACAGTTTTCACTGACAACTCAAATTAATGCCAACCTGCATCTGAATTCTAGGGTGATCTGTCTTAATAGTGAGGTTCCGATCATTCTGTTGTCTACAGCTGATTTTGCACAATGTGAAAACTCAGTTACCTTGGTTGAAGATTATTGACTCAGAGGTAGAAATGGAAAACTCAGTTGTTGGCCCCTGAAGAGCCTGAGGACAGAGAAGACACCAACCCACTTCCTGCACAGGTGCTGGAGTGACCACAGGTGACTGTTCAGTTTAAATGTACTCATTCACCTCTGTCCTTAAAACATCACGCTTGTCTCGTGATTTATTTTAACTCGAGGTACTCAGCTTCCTTTTGTAGAAATGACTTCCAAACTGATGAAATTTAAAAAAAACCCATCTTATTCTCAATATTTACATTGCATAATTTGCTCCACATTACCATTTCACGCCTTTTCCTTTTAGCTAATTTTTGTGTTTGCTGTAAACAGATTAACCTATCAGATATGTCATTTATAATCAAATTGATTTGGCATATTACTTCCATCAAGTCAAAAACATCAACAATTCTGTGTGTCTGTGGTTTCAGGAAAATGTCCCTGTTACGCTGTGGTTGTTAGTAACTGGAAAATAGTTGTAAAAAGTCCCGGTGAATACCCGTGACTGCCCCACTTCAGCAGTCATGTGGATTGCTAGCATTCCTGTTTATAGGAGCCAATATCGGTCGCAAAACAGTGTTGCAGTGGGTAGCGCTGTCACCTCACAGCGACTAGGTTCTGGGTTCGAGTCCACTCTGTGCAGACTTCTCTGCGTCTCTGTGGGTTCCCTCCAAGTTCTCCGCCTTCCTCCCCAACTCAAAAAAGATGAAATTTAGATGAATTGATCAAGTGTAATTAACACGAGCGTGAGCAGTTGTTTGACTTTCATGCAGCTCTGCAATGCACCTGCAATGCAGCCAGAGTGTGCCACGCCTCTTTCCTGTCGGCAGATGAACCACCAATGGATCTGTCGCCACCTACTGGTAAACAAAGGCAATATCATGAAATTTAATTCAATTATTGTTGTGTGTTTATTGCCAAACAAAGGACAAATATATTAATTCAGTTGAGTTAAAACTTCAAAATCCATTGGTTTGTGAGCATTACAAAACAATTCAACCAGAATAACTTGACAGGAAGTGAGACGGTTTGTAGAAATAAATCAAATTTTGTAGATTTCCGGCATTGACCTGAATTATCAGGCTTAAAAAGTAAGAACCACTACGACAGCAAAGCCCCCCGATACCCTCAAACCATTTATAATTTAGACTTCTGACAACAGGAAGAAGATTCACTGATTCCAGGAAGAACAAATCAAAGAAATATCTTTGGTCATTTGTCCCATGAGCTGTTTTTTAAAAGTAAGCAATGTTTATCACCTGGGGGTGATAAACATTGTTCAGTATGTCACAAAACAGCTGAAGACATCCCAATTCTTTCACAGCCCAAATCCAAAACAGACACGTCACCCACTGACCCAACTTATGGATTGTGTGTAGAACAGCATGTTCTGATCTCATGACAATCTGTTCATTCTCAAGAAGTCAGTGATTCAAATAGATTTCACATATCTTCAAAGGGTAAAAAGTTACATCTGTATTCAAATCATATTTTAACTATTAACTCACAAACTGCTGCAGACAAACAGGATTCAAAAGTCTTAGCACAAATTTCCAGCGTTCGTCATGTTGCATCAATTAGAATTTCAGTCAAACTACATCGTCATATTAAGTATTCAAACATTTTCTCTGATGGAGTTTGAAACACATCTTCTGGTTCTGCAGGTTTTGTGGTGGTGACCTTGGCAGAGTGATGCATGTTCTGAATGCTGGCTGGTTGTAAACACGTGATTAGAAACACACAAACGTTCCCTGACTGATTATTGCTAAGCGTGATATTCAGTGGATATACAGTAGGCCCTCGCTTCAAGATGTGCGACTTCACTACATTGCGGATTTTTAGTAGGTAGTCACATGATACCGTACGCGCATGCTACTGGCTGACAGCATTTGTGTGTGCGCTGAATTCTGAGACCCCTGCTTCCTCCTCCTGAGTTGGTCTACGTGTGTGTAATACAGTTATAAGGTAGTTTAGTATCAGTATGGGGAGGGTTCATAAACGTTTAAATTACCTTAAATAATATAATAAATACTTGGTCGCTGTATCGTGGAATTTCGTTTTTCATGGGTGGTCCTGGAACGCATTAACCGAGAGCAACAAGGGATTACTACATGTGAGGACCTGCTGGGGAGGTTCCTTCTTGTCCTAGAAGACATGAAAGAGTCCCAGCAGCAGAGGAATCAAACCCAGACTGTTGGAGCAAGCATTGCTGGTGGTTGAAACAGTGGTTGGAGTTGTCGTGTTTGGAATTGTCGTGTTTGGAGTTGTCGTGGTTGGAGTTGTCGTGTTTGGAGTCATCATGGTTGGAGTCGTGTTACACAGGCTGGAGTCACAACAGGTTGTGTCATTGCCTACTGATCCTTCCAGGTTGAGAGGAATCTGGTTCATAGCGCTTGGACACAGGTTGTTAGACGTGCAACCGAAGATTGAAAGGGATGCTGGTTGTACGATCACTGAAAAAGAAAAATGAATGTTACTGGACAAACTACTGTTGATCTCAAGCAGTAATAATTCATAATTTTAATTTCAGGAATACATGAACATAAAAAAAAACAATTCACAATCCAGTATAACGATGGAATAAAGACATGTACTCCTACAACAAGCCTGGTGGTGTGCTGGATTGATTTCTTAATGTTAAAAGACCCATATTATACTTTTCTAATTCATGTCATTCGGCTGCCAGATGTCCAACTACACTGTATTTGAAATGCCTTGCCCCAAACTGATTCATGGTCCTCAATATCTTCTATTGAAAATTGATTAAATGAGCTCCCTGTCACATCGCTCCGTTTGTCTAGCCTGGCCATTAAATGTCAATGTCTGTCTACGCATGCTACACACTACGGACAGGAGATAATGAAACCTGTGTCTCTCAACAATTGGGACGGTCAAGCACAGATGGCTGGCCAACGAGACGAGGGAGTTAAGCTAACGTAGTCTGATGTGCTTCGGTGACCCATGGTTACAGTGCTGGACCACTAAGGGCTTCCAGACTTCGTGCTACAAGGGATGGAAGTGTTGAGACGAAATTTGGAGGTCTTGTTTTGTTCTCTTGAACTACTTTGAACTGTTGGCTGTTGGGCAACGTACCTACAGTACCTCCGTCCGAAACCACTGCGAGGAATCTAGGTGCCATTTTGATCAGGATATGTTGTTTAACTCACACATAAAACAGGTTTCTAGAACAGCCTTTTTCCATCTCTGAAACATTAATAAAAACAGGCATATTTTAAAATGGAATGATGCGAACAAGTTAATCCATGCTTTCATCACCTCCAGACTGGATTAACACACTTATTCAGGCTGCCCCAAAAAGTCACTGAAGACACTTCAACTAATTCAGAATGCTGCTGCCCGTGTTCTGACCAGGACCAGTACCCGAGACCTTCTCTGCACTGGCTTCCTGTGAAAACTAGGATAGATTTTAAAATACTCCTCCTCACTTACAAAGCCCTTCATGGCCAGGCACCGACCTACAGTATCTGAAGGAACTTTTAATTCCATATAATCCATCTAGATCAGTGGTCCCCAAACCCTGGGCCGTGGATCGGCCCGGGGACCGCTGCCGGTCCCCGTCCCGGGGACGACCGCTGATTTACATACAGTGGTACCTCTACTTACGAATGTCTCTACTTACGAAATTTTCTACTTACGAAATTTTTTATTTACAAAATTTCTCAGCAGGAAAATATTACCTCTAGTTACGAAAGAAATTTCCACGTAGGAAAGGCACAGTATGGGCTGATACTCTCAGCTCCCACAGGTTCCTGAACGCAACATTCTCATAGCTGCTCTGCCATTGGCTATCACCTAGCATCTTCCTGGCATCCCATTGGCTAAGAGGGACCTCTGTGTGGAGCTAGATCGGTGCTCTATGTGCTCTCTCTGTGCTCTATGTCCTCACAGGTTTTCCAGGTTCACCCCTCATCCGCCCATCCACTGTGGACCTGCTCCTCTAATCCCACCAGTATCACCCCTCATCTATCCATTGGCTGGGGTCCTCCTTCCTGTCTTCCTGCCACCATACAGTCATCCATGCAGCTTTAATTATGCTTTGAAATAATCAACCACATGATAGGGAACATGTATTGAACACAACAACCCAGGAGTCGGTGAACGCAGCCTGACTTTCCCGTCCTCACTTCAGCGCCTGCATCAAATCACCTAACCTTAGCCATAAAAACACTCGATCTGCCACTCTCTCTCCCTGCCTCTCTCCTTTCTTACCCTGTCCTTATAGTCATTATTTCATTTCCACCCGACCGGTCAAGGCGGATGACCGCCCAAAAGAGTCTGTTTCCTGTCTGGAGTTTCTTCCTCAATGGGGGAATTTTTCCCTGCCCCTGTTGCTTATGATTGCTCTGGAGGGTTCAGTTGGGTTTCTCTGCCTGTAGAAGCACTTTGTCTGCTGATGTGACTGAGCGCTTTACAAATAAAAGTTGATTCATTTATAGTCTCATATCTATTCTGTATTTATTATGATTTCTTTTCAGCTCTTCATTCCTTAATTATGTGATGTGTGATTGAAGAGTTTCAGCTAAAATGAAAGGAAAGGTGTACAAAACTGTGGTGAGACCAGCGATGTTGTTTGGTCTAGAGACAGTGTCACTGAGGAAAAGACAGGAGACAGAGCTGGAGGTAGAAGAAGATTCCTTAATTCTCCTTATTCTGACATTCTCTGTGGCTTTTTTCTGGAGCGGTAGAACTCGTCTGCTGTTTGGATTGATTCTCTGGTACCAGAACCCTGCCTGTCCAATTAAACTTGTTTAGAGACTTGACCCGCCTGCTTCACTCTCGTGCTTTTGGGTTCTGACCACCGGTCCTGTTCGAGCTCTGACAGAACTATAAAGAAAAGCTAGCCAACTCCGAGCTGAATTTAGCCATGGTCAGAAGCAAATGCAAAGAATATAAAAACATGTATGTGGTGTGTGTGTGTGTGTGTGTGTGTGTGTGTGTGTGTGTGTGTGTGTGTGTGTGTGTGTGTGTGTGTGTGTGTGTGTGTGTGTGTGTGTGTGTGTGTGTGTGTGTATATTCACTAAGACTATAATCACTTCAGACAGCAGGAATGAGAGCATGAGAGTGTTCATCTACCACTTGTTATCGTCTCATTAAGTCTCACCGGATCCTTGAAGGCAGCGGTCCTGTATTCCCCTACACTGGAGTTGTCCGTTACATTGAGCATCAAGACAACATGTCAGGTTGTTAACTGCCTGAATCACAGGAACTGAAACAGAACAAAAAGTCCTTTATCTGAAGAACATACAACACTGATGAGAATTAACTATTTCTACTCATCCATACTCACCAGTAAAACCTCCAGAGTTACAGTTAGTTGTGTTGCAGCATTCAAGATTTATGTCTGAACTGAAAATACCAACGTTGAATGAAAAGCTCTGAGTGCCAGAGGTTGGGCATAGGATAGACGACGCACATCCCTTCACATTTATCACTGTTGAAATTGGACCAGCGACGTCTATGAAAGCAAAGCAGAGTCAGATACTGCTGGTGGAAAGACGACAAACATGCAGAATTCACATAGAGAATTATGATAAAGGAATACTGACTGTTAGTAGAGGATGTGAAACACATCGTCTCTGAAGAACAATTGTTCATCTGCGTGGTGGGACATGTAGTGCTACTGCAGGTTTGACACTGAAAAGCTCCAACTGCAGCAAAGAGAACATGACTGACAATCAGCTGACGGATACTGATATCTGACAATCAAGTGATCAATACTGGTGAATGAATCAGGCTTCAAAGATGAGTTGCAGTTACCTGAGCTGGAGAGAGTCCAGGCGAGAGCCAGAGAAAAGATCAGCTTCATCATGATGAAGAGGAAACTACTGGAGAAAGAGATACTTGACCTCTCCTGTACTTTAATGTCCGGGTGTTGAGAACAGACAAATAACTGAACACTTGAGGCGTTCCTGGTTTAACCAATCAGAAACTGAAGTCACATCAAACAAACTATTTTTTAAAATATGTGTGTTTACTTTTGCAGAACCTGTTCAAAATCAAACATATTTGTTTTGTGTTTTAAAACTATATCAGACAAGACTTTTTGCTGTTCTTGTCTTCATCTAATTTTAACTATATGTTTTTAAAAATGGAAAATTGATAATTAACTTGTGTTTTTGAACATTTATGGAAAATCTTTTCAGAAACACTGGAGCAAATCTCATCATTTCCATTTTTTTCCTTAATTAAGCTTGATTCCTTGGGGTTTCTTTGCTTCTTTCATTTGTTCTTTCTTTAACTCTTCACTTAAATAAGCATGGATAAATTAAGCTCTAGATGTCAAACTTCAGTACAATAAAGGCCCAGGTTTGTTGATACACAATCACACTCCCAAACGGTGACATCACAAGAATAGTCTGTGTCAGTGCCAAAGTCAATATCCACCCTTTCTTGGTTTGCACTGCCATGCATCCCTCTGGTCTTGAATTACTGATCCTGGAATTAACTCTGTAAACAAAAGCCTTGGTAACTGGCACCAAAACCTGCTCAGGTGAAAAATCTTCCAACCACTTTGCATATGTAATATATATATATATATATATATATATATATATATATGGTTTTTGCGACTACACTTGGGGACACTTTCGAAGTTTTCCCAATTTTTCGGACTGACTGGCCTTCATTTCTTAAAGTAATGATGACCACTCGTTTTTCCTTACTTAGCTGCTTTTTTCTTGCCATAATACAAATTCTAACAGTCTATTCAGCAGGACGATCAGCTGTGTATCCACCTGAATTCTGCACAACACAACTGATGGTCCCAACCCAATTTTTAAGGCAAGAAATCCCATTTATTAAACCTGACAGGGCACACCTGTGAGTCACCAATTTCAGGTGACTACCTCTTGAAGCTCATCAAGAGAATTCAGAATGTGTGCAAAGCAGTAATCAGAGCAAAAGGTGGCTACTTAGAAGAAACTACAATATAAGGCGTATTTTCAGTTGTTTTACACTTTTTTGTTAAGTACATATTTCCACATGCGTTAATTCATAGTTTTGATGCCTTCAGTGTGAATCTACAATGTCAATAGTCATGAAAAGAAAGGAAACTCATTGAATGGGAAGGTGTGTCCAAACTTTTGGTCTGCACTGTATATTGGTACAAGATAACCCCGTGAACACCTGAAAAGTCAATAGTTGTTATTTACCAGTGATTAGTGGGAAAAACCATAAGACGGAATGCTGGTGATAGTCCTGTTTCCACACTTATGTACGCGAGGAGCCATGACGCTCTGACTTCCAGAGGACTGCCGCCACCTGCTGGCCAGGAAGGTATATAACACAACACTACATCCATTTTATTGCTTTTCCACTCAATCGGTCAAGGTGGATGGCCGCCCAAGAGTCTGGGTCCTGCCTGGAGTTTCTTCCTCAACGAGGGAGTTTTTCCCCGTCACTGTCGCTAATGCTTGCTCTGGAGGGTTCAGTTAGGATTTTCTGTCTGTTAAAGCGCTTTGAAATGTCTGCTGCCATGATTAAGCGCTATATAAATAAAACTTGATTGATGAATCCAATCACTTACGACTACGATTTAACGATTTTTAAAACTAATTCATTTTTGCTCCAGTCAGTTTTCCTTGTTTTAGTAATTTGGTTTTCCACCAGCATCAAAGAAATGCCAGAAATAAACCACTAAAATCCACAGCGGCTGCAGGCAGATCCATTTGTTGGAGAAGGTAAAAACTGAACAGGTACTGTTCAGTACTCAGTACTCAGGTACTGAACTGTAATATAATTGGGCAACAATTGTTTCAGATTATCAAAAGGTGGTTGATGAGCTGGGGCTACTGATAAAAAATGACAAAACTGACAACACAGACACTGACAAAAAAAATAACTCCTTTTATTTTTTAGGCAGGATGAATCAATTTTAAAGAGATTGGCATTGACATGAATTATGTTTTAAAAATGAGAGCCACTACGACAATAAAGCCCCCCCAAACCATCGACCTTTGATGACAGGAAGAAGGTTCACTAACAATAGGAAGAACAAATCTAATAAATATCTTTGGTCATTTGTCCAATCAGCTCTTTTTTAAATAACAGTATGTACCGTTGTCATGACATACTGAATGCCTTCTGGACTGTAATAGTTGTATCACGTATCTCACTGCCCATTGTGTTATGTGTAATACACTGACTTTCACTTTGTTTATTGTACATATGGAAGCACCTATTTTATTTTGTGAAATTCTGTTGGAAACAAAATTGCCACTTGGGGGCAATAAACATTGTTCCCTATGTCTGAAAACAGCTGAAGACATCCCAATTTTTTCAAAGTCCGAATCCCAACCAGACACGTCACCTACCGACCCAACCTCAGGTTGTTCTGGATTGTGTGTAGGACAGCATGTTCCAAGTGCAGGATGGATGGATGTTTTTAACCTCATCTGATCTCACCTCACCTGTCCTTGTTACTGCGCACAGAAACCACAAGTAGAAACTTAAATGCCTTTCTTAGGGTGTGGTCTTGGTGACTGACAATCTGTTTATTCTCAAGAAGTTGGTTATTCAAATAGATTTCACATATTGCAAAGTGCAAAAAGTTACATCCGTATTCAAATCATATTTTAAGTTAACTCACAAACTGCTGCAGATAAACATGATTCAAAAGTCTTGGCACAAATATCCAGCGTTAGTCATGTTAAATCAATCAGATTCCAGGCAAGCCACGTCGTCATGGTGATGATCGACTGCTAATGAAGTATTCAAACATTTTCTCTGATGGAGTTTTGAAACACAACTTCTGGTTCTGCAGGTTTTGTGGTGGTGACCTTGGCAGAGTGATGCATGTTCTGAATGCTGGCTGGTTGTAAATACGTGATTAGAAACACAGAAACGTTCCCTGACTGATTATTGTTAAAGTGTGATAATAGTGGATACACATGAGGACCTGCTGGTGAGGTTCCTTCTGGTTCTAGAGGAGATGAAAGAGTCCCAGCAGCAGAGGGATCAAACCCAGACTGATGCAGCAAGCATCGCTGGTGGTTGCAACAGTGGTTGGAGTTGTTGTGTTTGGAGTTGTCTTGGTTGGAGTTGTCTTGACTGGAGTTGTCTTGGTTGGAGTCGTCGTGGTTGGAGTCGTCCTGGTTGGAGTTGTTGCGTTTGGAGTTGTCGTGGTTGGAGTTGTTGCGTTTGGAGTTGTCGTGGTTGGAGTTGTTGCGTTTGGAGTTGTTGCGTTTGGAGTTGTCGTGGTTGGAGTTGTTGCGTTTGGAGTTGTTGCGTTTGGAGTCGTCATGGTTGGAGTTGTTGCGTTTGGAGTTGTCGTGGTTGGAGTTGTCGTGGTTGGAGTCGTCATGGTTGGAGTTGTTGCGTTTGGAGTTGTTGCGTTTGGAGTTGTCGTGGTTGGAGTTGTTACGTTTGCAGTTGTTACGTTTGCAGTTGTTGCGTTTGGAGTTGTCGTGGTTGGAGTTGTTACGTTTGGAGTTGTCGTGATTAGAGTCGTATTACACAGACTGAAGTCACAACAGGTTGTGTCATTGCCTGTCAACCCGACCAGGTTGCAAAGAATCGGGTTCACATTGCTTGGACACAGGTTGTTAGATGTGCAACCAAAGATTGGAAAGGATGTTGATAGTACAATCACTGAAAAAAAAGTTGGACAAACTCCCATTGATGTCAGGCTGTAATGATTCACAATTGTAATTTCAGGAATACATGAACATATAACAAACAAATGAATACGTCACCCAGTACATCTATGGATTAAAAACGTGTACTCCTACAACGAGCCTGGTGGTGTGCTGGATTGATTTTTATGTTCCATATTATACTTTTTTAATTCATGTCATTCGGCTGTCAGATGTCCAACTACACTGTATTTGAAATGTCTTGCCCCAAACTGATTCGTGGCCCTCAACATCTTCTATTAAAAATTTGATTAAATGAGCTCCCTGTCGAATCGCTGTTTGTCTGGGCTGGCCATTAAATGTTAATGAGCTCCATCTGTCTAAGCATGCTACACGCCCCTCTAGATGTTTTTCACATGTGCACGTCACTGTGCAAGCAGACTTAGTGCTAGTTCAGACCTTTTTAACTTACAGTAACTTTGTTACACCACAGTAGCAACATGGTGGCGCAGTGGGTAGCGCTGTTGGTGCTAAGCAAGGCGGTTCCGGGTTTGCGTCCCGCTCTGTACAGTTTGCATGTTCTCCCCGTGTCTGCGTGGCTTTGTTACTGGGTTCTAGTTAATTTTTTCAAAATGTAGTTAGTCTAAAACCTAGTTAGTTAGTACAAAAATTAGTTTAAAACCTAGTTTGTTAGATCAAAAACTTGTATCTGGAGGATGGCGGCCCGCGCACACGCAACGGATCCTTTCTCTCCCGATAGAGCGTTTTTTTCTTGTTTTTTGTGTCTAGTCTCTCAGTGTGTTTGTCCATCTTTGTCATGTCTACATGCCCCAAGTAGACATGACGAAGACATGGCGTTGTGTAACCAGGCCTCGACTGATCTGGTATGGAAGTCATAGATTTGATTCGCATGTTTGATTTGGCATAAGTGTTACATCAGATGCTCTTTCTGACACAACCCTGTATTTATCCGGGCTTGGGACCGGCACAATAAGACACTGGCTTTTGCCCTCTTGTGGCTAAATTGCCATCATACAGTCATCCATGCAGCTTTAATTGTGCTTTAGAATAACCAACTACATGGTGGAGAACAATAATAGCTCGTCATTCTTACATTCTCCTAATTCTGACTTTTTTTTTTCTTCAGCAGTAGAACTATAATGAAAAGTTACTTCTTTAGCCAACTCCAAGCTGAATTTAGTCATGGTTGGAAGCAAATGCAAAAAATATAAAAATGTGGCGTATGTGGTTTGTGTGTCTGTGTATCTGTGTATTCACCAAGACTATAATCACTTTGGCACTAATGTGAACACAGCAGGGATGAGAGCATCTACAACTTGTTATCGTCTTTAAATTCTCACCGGATCCTTGAAGGCAGCGGTCCTGTATTCCCCTACACTGGAGTTGTCCATTACATTGAGCATCAAGACAACACGTCAAGTTGTTAACCGCCTGAATCACAGGAACTGAAACAACAGAAAGTAATTTATCTGAGCAACATAGAACACTGACGAGAATTAATGATTTCTACTCATCTATACTCACCAGGAAAAGGTCCAGAGTTACAGTTAGTTGTGTTGCAGCATTCAAGATTTATGTCTACACTTGAGGAGCCAAGGTTGAATGATACCTTCTGAGTGCCTGGGATTGGGCATTGGATGGACAACATACATCCCTTCGAATACATCACTTCTGAGTTCGGACCAATAATGTCTATTAAACCAAAGGAGAGTCAGATACTGCTGGTGGAAAGAAAACATGCAGAATTCACAGAAGAGTTATGATAAAGGAATACTGACTGTTAGTAGAGGATGTGAAACACATCGTCTCTGAAGAACAGTTTGTTGTCTGTGTGGTGGGACATGTAGTACTACTGCAGGTTTGACACTGAAGAGCTTCAACTGAGGCAAAGAGAACAACATGATTGACTATCAGCTGACGGATACTGATACCTGATAATCAACTGATCAATACTGGTGAATGAATCAAGCTTCAAAGATGAGTTGCAGTTACCTGAGCCGGAGAGAGTCCAGGCGAGAGCCAGAGAAAGGATCAGCTTCATCATGATGAAGAGGAAACTACTGGAGAAAGAGATACTCGATCTCTCCTGTACTTTAATGTCCAGCTGTTGAGAACAGATTAATACCTGACTACCTAACAGATTAATACCTGACTACCTAACTGACTAACAGATTAATACCTGAACGCTGGAGGGTGTTTCTTGTTTGACCAATCAGAAACTGAAGTCATATCATAAAGTTATTTTTTAAACAATCGGTGTTTACTTTTGCAGAACCTGTTCAAAATCAAAGATTACATGTATATTTGTTTGGTTTTCTTTGGTTTAAACCCATTTGAGAAATGACCTTTTGTTGTTCTTCTAATTTTAACAATATATCTCAAAAATTGAAAATTGATAACTTGTCTTTTTCAACATTTATAGAAAATCTTTTCAGGGACTCTGGAGCAAAATCATTGCATTTCCATTGCTTTCTTAGTTAAGCTTGATTCCTTGGTGTGTCTTTGCTTCCTTCATTTGTTCTTTAACTCATTTAAATAAGAATGGATAAATGTAACTCTGAATGTCAAACTTCAGTACAATAAAGGCCCAGGTCTGTTGACACACTCCCAGGTACACTCCCAAACAATGAAAACACAAAAATATTCTGTGTTACTGCCAAAGTCCACATCCACAGTGCTGAGCAAAAAAGCTGAGCACTGCCCTGCATCCCTCTTGGCTTGAATTACTGATCCTAAAATTAGCTCTGTAAACAAAAGCCTTGGTAACTGCCACCGGAAGTTGCTCAGGTAAAAAACCCTTGAACCACCTTGGGCAACAAACTCCCTCATTTTGTTTGAATTCCTTTTGGTCCATCAATCCTACTCTAGTGATGGATGTGGACATGTCTGCTTGCCTCTTAATCTGCCAGGAAAGGCAGAGAGTCAGCATCTCTTCTTGGATGAGACAGCAATATGAGTCACGTGTCTGGACTGGTGCTGATCCACAAACAACCCATCACCTATAGTTCACTGTTAAAATAGTTACCAACATGAGACTCAGTGATGTGCATGGCAGAAAGACAGAAAACACTGCAAATGCTGGTGTAAGCCATTATTCATGACAAGATTAGCATACCCTAACTCATAAGCAGGGGGGAAAGTAATTGCTGGCACCATCTTGTGGATGGGACGTTGATACTTGATGTTTGGCAAGGGGAAATAAGCTCTCTGTGGGGAACCACTCCTACTCAGAAGCACCTCACTTATCTTTGGTCAACAGGTTGATCAAGAAGAAGGGTTGGTGCTTCATTGGCTGTCGGCCATCTGGTTAGATGAATCAGTGGGCAGCGGGAGCCCCATGTTACTACATGCCTGGACACTCTTATGACTACACTGATGTACAGCAAGTTCTAAATTATATGACGTTTTATTAAGCAAAAAATAAATCATACACTTCATGTTTTACTTAATGGAAAGTGAATTATTCATATAGGTAACTTTTTTTTGCTGCTTGTGTTATTAAATTTTCCAATGTTAACACTCCTAGATATCCATTAACAGTCTTCTTCGGATTTACCCTTCAGGGGTCGCCACAGCGAATTAATTGCCTCCAGCTAACCATGTCTTCTCATCCTCTTCTCTCACACCAACTACCTTCATGTCCTCTTTCACTACATCCATAAACCTCCTCTTTGGTCTTCCTCTAGGCCTCCTGCCTGGCAGTTCAACACTCAGCATCCTTCTACCAATATATTCACTAAATCCATTAACAGTAACAATTCAAAAACCACTTTTGTCACCTGAAAATAAAGTTACATTGCTATTGACTATTATTGTTGATTGATTTTTCTTATTCTATAAAAAGCATAAGGGATGCCCTCCATCAGATAAAAATGGCCTCTATAGCAGCAGTTTTACTTCATTGTAGCAAGATTTAATTTGACCGGTTTATCTGTATTAGCATGATGATACCAACAATCTTGTATGATTTATTTCCTCTTTCCTTTTGGAGAGGTAGAATAGTTCATTAGGAATAAGCTGTTAAATTTTAACGGTATATTTTCAGAAGTTTCTTCTCAAGGAGTGCTGTAATCATAAAACCCAGGTGGTTGTGAATTCCAGATTATAGGTTGGAAAAACTGAGGTCTTGTCACTTGAAAACAGAAATGAAGATACTTTGGTGTCAAAGGGAATGAAAAACATGACTTACTCAAGACTTCCTACTCACCTGAAGTCCAGGTTGGATCCCATTTCCACCAAAACCATCCAGGTTTTGGTTCCTGTTCAAAACTGGTTCAACTCAGGAACCTCTTTAGGACCAGCTTGGGTTCCAAAGCACCACGCCATGTACATGATCAACTGACTGAACTATTCAGTTTTCAATCATTTTCACCCTCTTCATAGGTGGAATTTTTACGACAGGGTAAAAAAATAAAATAAAATAAAAAACTGTTGCATTACCAAATCATTTGACTAACTGCCACATGATAAATTGTTATGTTAATAAATATCATTATACACAAGAGACGTGTCACATTTACAGGGCTTCATTTGGATGATGAATCCACATGAACAGTGATCCCTACTGACAGCAGATGTCACCCAAGACAATTGAATGAGGCTTCAGGAGCGAACCACTATATGACACACGGTTCAAAAACGGTCTAAAAGCCTGTATCTAAAGATGTATAGTACGGGAACAGGGTGGGATAACCATGGGACTTACTGAATATAAATCGGGGACTTTTTGAGGAATATTTCGTGTCAACCTTAAGAACGTTTGACAGGGATTGTCTCATGTACTGCACTGTAATACAGTTGGGCAACAAATGATCTCAAATTGTTTAAGAAAATCATAGGTGGTGGATGAGCTGGGACTATTGATAAAAAAATGACAAGACACTCGCGATTTCACCACATCGCGGATTTTTCGTCGGCAGTCACGTGATACCGTACGCGCATTCTATAGGCTGACTGCATCCAGAAGTGGGCGAGTTGAGGCTCGACTGCTTGCTGCTGCACTGTGTGTCACTGTCTTACTGATATTAAACCACCTTATATCTGTATTACTTTTTGTCCACACTCTAGTAGACTGTTTAAAACAATTTGGAATTAAGGAAAAGTGTTTCTTTAATACACTGATGCTGTCAGCCAATAGCATATCTGCGATGTAATGAAGTCGCGCATCTTGAAGCGCGAATAAGCAAGGGATTACTATATCTGTAAATGATGAAAGGTTACATCTGGATTAAGATCATATTTCATGTATTAACTCACAAATGGCTGTAGATAAACATGATTCAAAAGTCTTGGCACAAATTTTAAGTGTTCATCGTGTTGCATCAGTCAGATTCCAGCCAAGCCACATCGTCACGGTGATGATCGACTGCTAATGAAGTATTCTAACATTTTCTCTGATGGAGTTTGAAACACATCTTCTGGTTCTGCAGGTTTTGAGGTGGTGACCTTGGCAGAGTGATGCATGTTCTGAATGCTGGCTGGTTTTAAATACGTCATTACAAACACACAAACAACCCCTGACTGATTATTGTTAAAGTGTGATAATAGTGGATACATATGAGGACCTGCTGGTGAGGTTCCTTCTTGTTCTAGAAGAGATGAAAGAGTCCCAGTAGCAGAGGGATCAAACCCAGAGTCATTGAACAAGCATCCCTGATGGTTGGAGCCATATTGCACAGACAGGAGTCACAACAGGTTGTATCGTTGCCAAACAACAAGACCATGTTGGAAGGAGTCTGGTTCATATTGCTTGGACACAAGTTGTTAGACACACAGCCGAAGACTGGATTGGATGCTGTAAATAAAAAATCAATGTTACTCAACAAACTACTGTTGATCTCAAGCCAAAATTCATAATTATAATTTCGGGAACACATAAATATAGAACATGAAAGGATAATGCAGTATAAATATGAAATAAAAATGTGTACTCCTACAAAGAGCCTGGTGATGTGTTACATTTTTATGTTAAAGTTAGTGAGCGTCAGTATGAGTATGAGTTAGAGAGATAGTGACAACAAGAGACAGAAGACAGACCTCTGGTCACGTTGAGAGCCGGAAGTAGGCTTTTCATTATAACTTAATTTTTCTACAGTAATCATGGAACAACTTTTTTATAGCCGCAAGAGGGCTAAAAACCGTGCTATTTTGTACACATTTTTATGTGTACAAAGTATCTATTCTCAATTAGTTACGATTTCTTTTCAGCTCTTCATTCTTAAATTCTGTTTTTGGAGCAGCACAACTATAACAAAAAGCAATTGCCCCCCTCACAATCAATAAAGCATGTATCAATATACTGTAGCACTTCACTCATACTCAGAAGCAACTGTAAATAGAAAAACGTGACAGGTGTGTGTGTGTGTGTGTGTGTGTGTGTGTGTGTGTGTGTGTGTGTGTGTGTGTGTGTGTGTGTGTGTGTCTGTTACAGGCAGGTGCAGGGACACACATCGTCAGGCTACACAGACACAGCAGAGCTAACTCGTTAGCCAAATACTAACTGACTTTAACAGCTTGGGAGGTGCGTTCAACATCTAGCTCTCAGCCAGGTCTCTGCCACACACTGCTACCTTAGACTGAACACAAACTTCACCTGATGCCCTTATCTGGGAAGAGGGAGGCATTATCGCAGACGGGTTAGGGATATGTCAATCACTCTGTCAATCATTCTCGCCATTACATCACGACGGGCGCTGATCTGAAAGGAATCATTTTATGCAATTTCCTTTTTTTCTGTCGATACAGGAAGCATTGTTTTCCAAATTCTAGGAGTTGGTAGAGATAAGGAGGACCCCTTTAATATGATTGTCATCTGGTTGAAGGACGCTGGTAAAGCCAGTCTATGAAACAATCACTTCAGATACTAATGTTATGGAATGGAATGAGAGCAATACAGTTTTCATGTAGAACTTGTTATCGTCTCATAAAGTCTCACCGGATCCTCGAAGGCAGCGGTCTTCTATTCCCCTACACTGGACTCGACTCGTACAATTAGCATCAAGACAACATGTCAGGCTGTTAGCTGCCTGAATCACAGGAACTGAAACAGAAAGTCATTTGTCTGAGGAACATAGAACACTAAAAATGAACTATTTCTACTCATCCATACTCACCAGAAAAACCTCCAGAGTTGCAGCTATTTGTTTCACAACAATCAAGATTTAGACATGAACTCATATTACCACTGCTGAATGAAAAATTATGGAAGCCTGGGGTTTGACATAGGATGGACAAGTCACATCCCCTCACGTTTGTCACTGTTGTGTTCGTACCTACAGTGTCTATAAAACCAAAATAGAGTTAGATGCTGCTGATGGAAAGAAGACAAACATGCAGAATTCACAGAACAGTTGTGATAAAGAAATACTGACTTTTAAAGGAGGCTGTGAAACACATCGTCTCTGAAGAACAGTTTATTGTTTGTGCGGTAGAACAATCAATACTATTGCAGGCTAGACACTGACGAGCTCCAACTGCAGCAAAGAGACAACATGACTGACAATCAGCTGATGGATACAGGTTACTGATAATCAACTGATCAATACTGGTGAATGAATCAGGCTTCAAAGATGAGTTACAGTTACCTGAGCCGGAGAGAGTCCAGGCGAGAGCCAGAGAAAAGATCAGCTTCATCATGATGAAGAGGAAACAACTGGAGATAGAGAGACTTGATCTCTCCTGTACTTTAATGTCCGGGTGTTGAGAACAGATTAATACCTGGACGCTGGAGGCGTTCCTCGTTTGTCCAATCATAACCTGAAGTCATATCACAAACATATCTATTTTTTAAACGATGGCTGTTTACCTTTGCTGAACCTGTTCAAAATGATTATATGATGATGGTTATATTTGTTTGGTGTTCTCTCTATTTTAAAACCATTTCAGAAACATTTTTGTTGTTTTTCTATACATCTAATTTTAACAACATCTTAAAAATGAAAAATTATTAAGTTGTCTTATGGAACATTTATGGAAGATCTTTAGGGTAACACTGGAGCAAAATCATAGAATTTCCATTGTTTCCTCAATTAATCTTGATTCTTGGGGGTTTCTTTGCTTCCTTCACTTGTTCTTTCTTTAACTCTTCATTTAAATAAGATGAGAATGGCTAAATGAAGCTCTAGATGTCAAACTTCAGCACGATACAGACCCAGGTGTGTTGACACACTCCCAGGTACACTCCCAAACAATGACAACACAAAATATTTTGTTTCACTGACTAAGTCCACATCCATCCTTTTTTGCTGAGCACTGCCCTGCATCCCTCTTGGCTTGAATTACTGATCCTGGAATTAGATCTGTAAACAAAAGCCTTGGTAACTGCCACCGAAAGTTGCTCAGGTGAAAAATCCTTAAACCACTTCATGCAACAAACTCGCTCATTTTGTTTGAGTTCACTTGGTCCATCAATCCTACTCTAGTGTAATGGATGTGGACATGGATGTGGACATGGATGTGGACATGGACATGTCTGCTTGCCTTTGAATCTGCCAGGAAAGGCAGACAGGCTTAAATTGGAAATATTGATAATACACCATTAAGTAATTTATTGTTTTGAATTTAATATTGAAATACAATATTGTCATGTTGTCACTGTTAGGGTTTTACTCTGGAGAAAACCCTCTTCAGTTCTTTAAGCTCGGTTGAGAGGTGTCATCATCATCTTCAATGATGAGACAAGTTGTATTCCAAAAAGGGTTTACTGAAGAAGTTCAGCAATAGAAAGTTGGTGAGGATGACCTCACCTAACTCAGGCCTAACTCAGCCTCGCGTGAATCAGTTATCTGTGTATGGTGTGTGCTGTACTTTTGTGATTAGACAATTATGTGGTAGACAAGGACTAAGTGTTGTGCTAAGCAGATGCGTTTTCTGGTTATTTTCATGGTTAAATGGAAATTCCCAACACAACCCACAGCAAGAAGGTTACAGGTTACAGTCCTTTTTTGGGGGAGTATGTATGTTCTCCCCGTGTCGGTATGGGTGGTTTATCGTTCTCTGACTTTCTCTCACCTCCAATAAACAAACAATTAAGGTGAATTGATCACTCCGTATTGACCGTAGGTGTGAGTGTTTGTTTGTCCTTCATGTAACTTCACGATGCGCTTATGACGCATCCGGAGTGTACCCGGATATATGTATTGTATTATCATCTATTGTATTTCATTGTACTATGCTGTACTGTTGGGTATTGTTTTGTACTGTACTACATTATAATGTATAACACTGTATTGTACTGCATTTCAATGTTTTATACTGTAATGCATTGTACTGTATTGTACTATATTTTACTGTGCTGTATAGTAATGTGTTATATTGTACTGTACTGTAATGTATTGTTTTCTTGAATATAGTATTATACTACATTGTAATGTGTTATACCATACCATGTATGCCCATCGGAGTTGGCAGCAGGGGATTTATGGGTTGCATCAGAAGATGTATTTAAGAACATACTGTGTTGTACTGTACTGTAATTTAAAACACTAATGTACTGTATTGTGATTATTACAGTGTAATGTATTACGTTTTGTACTGTAATGTACTGTATTAAACTAATTTTATTGATCTTGTAATGCATTGTAATGTATTATACTGTACTGTATTCAATGTATAATACTGTATTGTAATCTAATACTCTAATGTAATGTAGTGTACTGTATTGTAAAGTACTTTATTATATTATATTGTACTGTACCATATTTTAATGTATTATGCATTGTTATTGCTATTAGTTATATTAGTTGCATATAGTATAATAGTATACTATAATAGTATATAGTATAATTCATTCATCGTCTACCGCTTGTTCAACTAATGGCGGATCGCGGGGATTATTGGAGCCTAACCCAGCTGATTTGCAGGTTATTTAAACTTTAGTTGTTCATTTAGAGCGGCTGTCTCTAAGTTTTTTACACCACGGACCAGTTTAGACATATTTTCAGACAATATTTTCAAGGACTGTCCTTTAAGGTGTGGATAAATACAACATAATTAAATAATACAACCAGCATAAAAACTGGTATTTTGCAGCTTTCTTGTCTTCCTTTCTTTCTTTCTTTAGGTTTTTCTGTCTCCTCACTTGCTCCATCAACATGCACAAAGAAACTTACCAAAGACGTTTGGTTTTTGTTTGTTTGGCTTGGAAGTTTCACTTCAGGGGTAATGCAATCTGTGTTAGCGGCTGGAGCAGCCCTGATAAGAATGTAGTCATGTGACTGAGGCAAGCATCTTGACAAGCCGAAAGACTGACTCATACACATATGTGAAGGAGACAATCCACTCATTTTACACAAAACATTGTTTAGAATATCATCAGAAATAAAACAGAAATAATGTAAATTCTGTATTTGTTCTGTGTGGCCCAGTACCGACTGACCCACGGACCAGTACTGGTCAACAATCGAGGGGTTGGGGATCACAGCTTTAGAGGATGTAAAATCTCCCTTTCATAATTTATGTATACCAAGTTCAAGCTTATATGACATGTTTTCTTTGTTTGGCAAAAAAGAAATACGCTTAATATTTTACTAAATAAGGGAACTATACGAATAGGCAACATTTCATTTTAATTTTGCTGCTTGTGTTTTTAAAATTTCTAATGTTAACGTCCACAGAAGTTCATTGACAGTCAAAAAAACTACTTTGTCACATGAAAATAAAGATACATAGCTTTTGACTCTTCTCATTCTCTAAAAAGCATAAGTGATGCCCTCTACTGGATAAAAATGGCTACAGCAGCAGTTTTACTTCATTATACTAGTAGCAAGATTTAATTTCACCAGATTGTCTGCGTTAGCATGATGATCCCTCAAGCTATCAACAATCTTTTATGATTTATTTTCTCTTTCTTAATGGAGAGGTAGAGTAGTTCACAAGGGATAGGCAGCTAGATTTTAACAATGTAAAGTACGCCCTCGTTACTCGCGTTTAACCAGGAACCACACGCGAATAACGAATTCCGTAATATAGCGACAAACTATTTATCTTGTTATTTAAGATAATTTAAACGATTATGAACCCTCCCCATACTGATATTAAACCACCTTCTATGTGTACTACCTTTTCCCCACACTCTTACTGACTGTTTAAAGCACTTCTGTGCCTCACGGAAGTCCGAGACTCACGGAACATAGCACACTTCTGGCTGCTGTCAGCCAATAGAATGCGAGTGCGGTATCACATGACTATCTACTAAAAATCCGTGATGAGGTGAAGTCGTGCGTGTTGTCGCGCAAATGCATGAGGGATTACTGTATATACCGTATTGCCCCGAATATAAGACGGTGTTTTCTGCATTGAAATAAGATTGAAAAAGTGGGGGTTGTCTTACATTTGGTGTCTAGATATTGTACTCATTCACAACGCTAGATGGCGCCAGATATCTTTACAGCAAATGCTGAACTTAACTCCCCAGGCAAAAGTGAAACCCTGTCTCGAAGAAGAAAAATAAAAATAGCGGTAGCACGAAGAAGAAAAATAAGAAATAGAAAGAAACAAGAAAGAAAAGAGGAAAATAAGAGAAAACAGAAAATGGAGAAACGTAGCGACAAAATGTTATTTACGTTTCAGAAACCAGAAGCCATTCATTTACAAATGTGATTGGCTTTAGTTTACATATTTAAATGTTCAGACATTAAGATGTGATACAGTTTTTGCATGATTTGAATGAGGCAAAATAACATGCTTTTTCTCTTCAACATATTGTTATATTCATTTGTTTCAAATGTACTGTAATTATTTTCTGTATAAAAATTAAATTTGGTGTTCAAAAAGTCTTTTTTCAAACTTGAGTCTTGGAAAAGAGGGGGTCGTCCTAAAATCAGGGTTGTCTTATATTTGGGCAAATGCGGTATATTCGAAAGTTTCTTCTCCAAAAATTCCGTAATAATAAAACCCAGGTGGTTGTGAACTCCAGGTTCTAGGTTGGGAAAACTGAGGCCTTTATGACTAAAAAACAGCAATGGGAAAACTTGATAGACAAAGGGAATGAAAACCATGACTTAGTCAGACTTCCTACTCACCTGATGTCCAGGTCGGATCCCACTTCCACCAAAATCATCCAGCTTTTGGTTCCTTTCTGCTGTCAGAACTAATTCAGACCAGGTTCAACTCAGGAACCTTTGAAGAACCAGCTTTGGTTCCCAACAGAACCATACGTGATTAACTGACTGAACTAATCTAACAAGTTAAATATAGAAACATACACATAGTAAACTTTTCAGTATTGCTTAACCCGCTACAACATGCTGTTTCCATTTAGCTTTAGCTTTCGTGCCTTAATTTCAAAGTTCTTTACAAAGCTGCACAAATACAGAACTGTGCTGTTCTGCCCAGAGATGGTTAACCAATGAATGACATGACGAAATACATTTATACAATAAACACCTGCTAACAAAAAAGATGCTAGCTTGAAAACTACTACTTTTAAATGACAGCTGCTAGCTTAATTTATAGCATTTAAACACTCCTTAAACAAATTTAACACTAACACACTATCCCTGACTAACTTCATACAAACTGACTTACATCGTGTTAACGTTTAAAATACATAATACTCACCGTAATGACGTTAAATTAAAATGTAACCAGCAGAGGCTCGTGGGAAATTGTGGAAATGGACGGAGATTCTTTCTTTTAGCATCTTTTTACCATTTAAGCATCAAATCCGACAAAACAGTTTTTGCAAGATAACCCCGTGAAAACACGCGTCGTTCCGGAAAAGTTAATAGTTCGTACTTACCTGAAGTTAGTTGGAAAAGCATAGGACAGAGTGCTGGTGGTAGTCCGGTTCCCACTTTAACGCGCGCGGGCAGCCATGACGCCTCGGGCCTCTAACCCTGACCTCCAGGGGACTGTCGCCCCCTGCTGGCTGGGAAGGGATGTCGCACGACACGACATGACTCCAATCTATTACGTTGGCGTTCAAAAGGACCAACAAAAGGATATAACGTTTAAGTTCAGGGCTTTTTCAAACTTCATTTATTCATTCGTTTATTTTTGCTCTAGTTAGTTTCCGTGTTTTAGTAATTTGGTTTTCCACCAGCTTCAATGAAATGCTAGAAATAAAACACCGACATCCACAGCGGCTGCAGGAAGATCCCTTAGAACCCAAGAATTTCTTGTTATTTATTGATCTACTGATTCACTTATTGGAGAATGAATAAATTCAATATCTATTAAATGGACGCGGAATTTTGCACCAATATGTAAACTGTTAGTAGTTTAAAAAAATACCGAGTTCACTGTCTCTGCCTCCACGCATCATTAAAGACAAACATTTTTATTATTAGCCGTGTTATTGTATTATTATTATTATTGTTATTATTATTGTTGTTGTTGTTGTTGTTGTTGTTATTGTTGTTATTATTATAAGCCGTGTTACTATAAACTGTGTTGCCAGGTCTGCCTGTTCTCATCCACTGCGGGTGAAGTCTCCAGAGCGTTATTCAAAAAAACTGATTACTAGTTTTCTCAAATCTACGCAGAGTCCGTTTTCCTAAGGAATTAATTACATTTTAATAGCTCTTCGGACACCGTTGACTGCAGCTAAATCAACCCATTCTTACCGGCACCATTTCCTGAATGAATCTCAGTCTGAGTTTTGGGGTAATTGTGTTACTTGGTGCCTTCTATCAATTTCATACCATCTGGTTAAGTATCATCGTTGCTCCAGTTTCTTCCAGGACCTGGTCGCGTCTTCTGGGCTCGTTTCCAGGACCTGGTTGCGTGTTTCTCTCTCGAGATCTGGCAACCCTGAGAGTGTTTCGTTGAACCGTGACGGGACCAGTTTGAGGCGCTGCCGTCCGGGTGTGAGCAGCGGCAGGGCTGGGGGGTCTGTCCGGAAGGATCCCGGGGAATGGCGTGTTTGTTACTCGGTGGACGAGTCTTGACCCGCAGAGCTGACGTGAAGAGAGTCGTGGCGACCACCCGGTTCTATTGGTGAGTTCTCACTGTTCACTGGGACTTGTTCAACTCCGTCTTGTTTGAATGTGGACTTTGACCTCGAGATACATTCCAGTAAGAAATACTCAAAAAAAGACTGAAACCACCAGGACAGCGAGTCTTATTAGGTGTCGTTACCATTGGTCAAGGGGTGGTTGTCCTGCACACCCACCCTCCTGTGAGCGGTTATAGTGAGCTGCACCCACCTGTGAATGGTTGTTGTGGTTTCTGGCTTCTGACTTCTTTAACTCCTCTCTCAAACCATTTGTCTTCCCTGGTCAAACCTGGACATGTCTGACCTCAAAGGAGTGTCCTGTGTCTTTCAGGCACCGGTGGACGACTGAGTCTAGTCTAGATTGAGGAGCTGTTGTTTGGTCTCTGCAGTATACAAGTCCCAGCATTCCTCACTGCAGTGGACAGCAGACATTACAATGCTGTTTCTGGCATGGTGGTTTGTAGTAGTAGTATTAGTGGGAGACTGAAGAACTGCTCCATGTGGGTCTACCCAAACACTATTTCTTGTTGTTGAAGTCACCCCATATCCCAGTAAATGTGTGTTTTTTATTATTACTGTATATCATTAGTATTAAACAATCCTTTTTTCAAACAGTTAAAGCAACTACAGAGAAACAAGCGTCATATCTCGTAAATTACATGTGCGCGCACATTATCTTTGGAATTTGTTAGAGATCTGACTTTTACTCCCCCAAGGTCAGGGGTAGCCCAGCCACCTTCTGTCGATCTCCACCTGGAACTTTTATTGTGGTCAAGGTGGATGGTCAATAATCAGGAACGATTATAGTGTAAAACGTTTTTTATTTAAAAAGTATGATGCTTCTTTAGGCGCAGTTGAGGTGAGGATGAGAGTGTACCTTGGTGCATCTGCTTAGAACATCCTCTTTACACTGTTGCCACCATGTTGCCAGGTTCTTATTGTTGGTTTGTGTATCCTCTCCGATCTTGACCTTTGCTGCCATTGTCTACTGTCTGTTTCCTGCAGTTCTTCAATGACCTCGGGCAAGAAGCGTGTTAACGGTGTGGATCTCTACTATGAGCAGACGGGTAGAGGGAAACATGCTCTGCTGTTGCTTCCTGGTGCTCTGGGTAAATACAACAACACTCGTCTCATTGATTAATAAGAATTCTCACCCCTCATCGGTGCATCCACCGTCTCTGAGCTTGTGAAACCCACTTTGGTCTACCTCAGGAAGCACTCGAACTGATTTTGGACCTCAGTTGAAGTCTCTGAATAAAGAACGCTTCACTGTAGTTGGCTGGGATCCCCGTGGTTACGGACAATCCCGGCCTCCAGACAGAGACTTCCCCCCTGACTATTTCGAGAGGGATGCAAAGGATGCAGTGGATCTGATGAAGGTTGGATTCGTCTGTCATATTTTTCATCACTCAGAAAGCATCGCTCACTAAGGCGACATGTGGATGTTATGCAAAGACAGGGACAGAATTGGTATTTTTAAATTTGAAGGTGCTGGGCTTTGGCAAATTCTCTCTGCTGGGATGGAGCGATGGAGGAATCACAGCTCTGGTTGCAGCAGCGAGGAACCCCAACCTGATCAACAAGATGGTTGTATGGGGAGGCAATGCCTTTATCACAGAGGAAGACCTTCAGATGTACAACGGTACTCCTACTCCTGGTTTTCATCAACTTGGTGCTGAGTGTTATCTTGAAGTGTTTTAGCCATGCACGGTGTGGTCCTTGTAAGTGGTGTATTGTGTTCTTATGTGTTCATCGGGTTCAGCCGTCCGGGATGTCTCCAAGTGGAGTGCGAAGATGAGGCAGCCCATGGAGGAGATGTATGGACCTGATGTCTTCGCAAAAACATGGGAGGCCTGGGTGGAGGGTTTCTCGGCGTTTGCAAGCAGACCTGAAGGTACTTGTTGTTAGGGAGTCTTTTGATAAACTGATAATTATGATAGGAAAAAAACATTACTCAGATGTTTGAAGCTGAAGTCTACAAGCTACAAGATTCAGCCCATCAGGCACATATTTCAAACACCTCGATCTGCTGTTAATCTAGTCCATATGTGGTCGGAAGCCTGAGTTGTAACTTGAATTGGAACTTGAAGATTTGTATTTCTGCTGCAAGATCTCTTCTAATTTTATATGCAAAGAACCGATGGGGGGGGAAAAGCCTTTTATTTTTCTCTCCATAGGCAATATCTGCATGGAGCTTCTGCCTCTGATTAGCTGTCCTACCCTCATCATCCATGGAGAGAAAGACCCAATGGTGCCCAGCATCCACCCACAGTACCTCCTCAAACACATCAAGGGATCACGGTGAGACCAACAACACTCCAACAGAACCCAGATTGATGTATGCTGACGGATTTTTGTCCAACATCCAGGCTGCACCTGATGCCAGAGGGTAAACACAATCTCCACCTGAGGTTTGCCGATGAGTTCAACAAGCTGGTGGAAGACTTTCTGTAGGACTGACACGTGAATAAACTCATCGAAATGAGAGTAAACAAAGCAATTTAGTTTAAGTCTTTAATTTTGCTATCAATAAAATCACTAACTTTATATTTGACTTCATTGTTTCCTGTCTATTCCTGAAGAAAACACCAGCTTATGACTGAGTGCCCCCATGAATAACACTTTGACATCAATAAGATGGTAGAATTAGCTGCTCGCCAAAGGTGCTCATGCTAATAAAGACATTTGATTGGCAGCTGAGGTCAATCTACCCACTAATGTTGTTTTATCTAGGCGTCATCTTCACTTGTTAACGTATATATTTAATGTTTAAAGACCTTTCCTATGTCAACACACCGGTGCTGCTGCTTCTGCCTGAACACGCGGTCATCGATTGGTTTGGGCTGCCGCCTGTCTCTCACCAGGAAGTCGCTGCCTTTGCTCACCGCCGGTGCAGACGGCTGCCGGTCCTCAGCTCGCTAAAATGAACCAGACACCGAACGGAGCGGCTTGTGACGCCCCAATAACGGTGCACAATTTTTCGGAGAAGATCCTGGAGCAGGAGGTCCACTTCCACGTCATGAGGCTCAGCGGCGGGTTCTTCCTGTGGGTGGGTTCGAATCCCGTCCTGTCCAACCTGGCGGTGTCGATGAGCAGCAAATATGTAGGTGGATCAATACATCTAACGATCACTAAGCAGTCAAACGGAACGACATGTGCTTTTCTTTCAGACGCGTACTTCAGAATAAGGCTGGCTCTTCCAGATGTCCTGTACGGTGGCCGTTAGGCTCAAACGATGGAGACGTGACCACCTGGTGTGGTTTCGGTTTTGTTTTCCTAAACGAATGAGAAGAAGAACTTCTTTTGTCTGGGACCCAATCAATGAATATGATTAAATAAAGGAGACTTTATTGTGGCTGATGGCTGGTTGTTCTCCCTGTCTGCAGGATTCGATGCCTTTATCTACATTAATTTTGGGGGACCCATCTGACACCACTTCAAACTCCTTGGCACAGCGATTAGGTGATGTTGGACAATTTGGATTGAGTGGAGAAACATGCAGTGGGGATTTAATTTAATCTTTCTGAGTTGTTCTGTTTCTGTCTTTTTATTCGTAGCAAAGAAGACCAAAAAGCAAGTCTATGTGAGCTACAGCCTCCCGCTGACGGACTCCAGCCTCGGTCTGCTGGTGGAGGACAGGATCAAGAAGGAGCTGGAGCTCCGTCCTGAACTCTTCTAGTCGCGTTGACGGAACTCCGATATGCAACACAACACACTGAAAGAGCACAAACTGTCACATCAAGTGTTCTTTTATTGACGTAATAAATTAAGCGGTTTATTATCAAAACATGTAGGCCTATGGCTTTTTGTACAAATGCATCATATTAAAAATAACACTTAAAAAAAACAGCATTAGTGGTTGAGTTTTTTTTGTTGTTTTGTTTTAACTGTTTAAAACCATACAAACTGACAAACCACTGTTCAAAATACTAAACATGGAGGATTCAAATGCATTTGGACAAAGATGGTTGAAGGGATGGGTTTTCTATCCACTGTGCTTATATTCTATAAAAGTAAGGTTTATTCCATACGTCATCAATGAATGGCACATGTATGCAGTCCTAAGGGATACTTCCATAGTAAAGTGTGTAAATGTACACTGATCACAACTATGTCAGGTCTATGCAGACGAATCTGCTCTATTCTAAAGTTCACAGACTTCAAGAAACTGTCAAATATTGTGCTTTCTGGCTAGAGTTACACATCGTAGAGCAGGATTACAAGAATACCACAGTACACCAAACAAGGAGTGAGACTTGGGAGTGGAAATATCTGCTAATTAAGGAGGTATTTCAAACGACAAATTGGCCTTGGCAGCATCACAAAATAAATACTGGGGTTTTTTTTAAATCACATTCTGTTTCGTTGTAAACAGAGTCGTCCTGATAAAGCGTTCAAATGCCAAGATGTGTCATCGGACATGTGGAAGGAATCGGATCGATCGCTCCGACATCCAGTCAACACTCAGATTTGTTTCGGCACTACAGTCACTGCTTCCAGGCTACACCTGCAGTCTGTCAAGGTCTCCGGCTAAGACAACCATCATACACCCAACAAAACAGCAGTAACGCTCAGCGTGAGCCGACCTCACCTCCGAGGATAAAGTGCCACATCGGACTTCTAGTAGAGGGATAAGAGGAAAACAAAAGTGTTTGTGCCCTTTCATGCAAAGAGTGGTAATGTAAAGCCGATCCCTGGATCAATGTGTTGGCTGAAAATCACAAACACTTGATTGTGTCTCTGACATTTAGTGCAAAATAACTTGTAGAGAATTCTAAGAGGAAAATTCGAACAGAAAGCTCCTGCGTCTGCTTCTTTTATCTTCCCCGCAGATAGGACGGCAGTGCAAGAAAAACATCAGACCTTCATATTATTGAACACACTCCAGTCCTGGACCGTTCTTTTTTGGCAACTCCTGAATGAATCATCGTCACTACGAACTACACAAACTTTAATCGTCACCATCACAAACTTCTTCGGAGTTCATCTGGTTCATCCGAACGATTCTTTTTTTTTTTTTTCTCCCTTAAAACCATTCAGTCGGGGTAATGCTGGAGCCATTTAACAGTACAGAGGTTCTACTGCTCTGACGCTCATACTCCGTTGGCTATGGCGCGATTTCCAATCACCTCCCCGCCAGTCGCCAGAGCATAGGAGGCAGGTACCGCTGCCAGAGCGGTGGCTACCGCCACTGTAGCGCCCCCGGTGGCCGAGAGGTGTAGCGGGGTGTCGTGGACCCGGGAGTAGTCCCCATCGCTCCTGGCGAGAAGGAGGTGCTGCTCTCCCGGGTGGAGCAAGGTCTGACGGGTGAAGGTCTCCCCGTCCGCCAGGCTCTCTGGCAGGGGGTGACCCCGCGGTTCCGGCAGTAGCAGCAGGCAGATGATGCACAGCAGGGTGCAGCAGGCGAAGATCACGTGATGCAGGAAGTAGCCCTTCTGGTTGTGGAGCTCCATGATTGGTGCGGTGAGCATCCCAAAGCCGGCGCTCGCCAGGACCAAGCCCAGGCCCCCACCCCTAAGAAGAACAGAGGTGAAAACTGACCCCACACAGCTCGATCTCAAACAGGTTAACACCGTCATAACTGTTGAAGCTCACTGAGCTCAAGGCAGCATCATCATCATCATCATCATCATCGTTCATACAAAAAGGCACCACAAGATGGAGCCAATAAGCAAGACACCACACTGTCCAGATTATACAGTGTGGAAAATCTCTTTTTTACTTTATTTAATGTTTGTCTGATTAAAGAGTTAAAGATGGATGGGTGGATAAATGTATAGACTGACTCACCTAATAACAGTTGGAGTGATTTCAGCACAGAAGAAAATGCTGAGTGTGCTGACTGCATGAGAGGAGAACATGCCGATGATGGAGAAAGCCACAGCGAACTTCCTGTTCAGAGTGTCTCTGAGAACTGTCCAGAGGAGGACAAGAAAGCGTCGATCAACAACAGCTGATACACACCATGAAATCAGGCCACAAACACTGGGTATCACTGCTGGACCTCAGCTCAAGAGAACGTTCTACCAAACTGTACCTGTGTCGTGGCGAAGGCTGTACTTCCCGATCACTGGATCACGATGGAACGGAGGAGAGAGGAGGTCATGTGGTTAGTAAAGGCAGCGTGGACAAGAAACACTTTGGGAGTCTGATTCTTTAACATTGAAGCCTGAACAACTCCTTCTCCCCACGCGTAGGGATGATGGGATGTCCTTCTTAACACTGTTAGACGTTCTAGTGTTGCTTTTCCAAAGCCATCTAAAATTTGTCTTTGCAAACAAGCTAACCTGTCGCTTTGGTAAACGAGCTAACCCATCGTTTTGGTAAACGAGCTAACCCGTCGCTTTGGTAAACGAGCTAACCCATCGTTTTGGTAAACGAGCTAACCCGTCGCTTTGGTAAACGAGCTAACCCATCGCTTTGGTAAACGAGCTAACCCGGCGCTTTGGTAAACAACCCACACTTGCAAATGTTTTATAGAAACTGGTTCAGTCGTTCTTAAGCAACACAATATCTAGCAACAACAACAAAAAAACATGCCATGAATTGTTTCTTACTTTTACACGATGAGCAGATGGGCCCCCTAAACTACATCCAGGTGTACCTTAAGGTGTACCTGTACTTTCTGCGTTGACTTACAGTTGAGTAAACCCAGTTGTAACAGCGACGCCAGTGCTGTTATGATCATGAAGGTGAGCAGTCCCCCTCGCCGACCCATCATCCCCACCGCGGGACAAAGAGCCAGGCAGGTTGCCACGGCGATGCCAGCCATCGTGTAATAGTCTGCGTGGCACAGAGCTGTGGGCTGGGCCTCCGGGTCCATCATACTGCGGGCGAAGCAGTGGTGGATCCCATAACCTGTGAGTCTGCACAAAGGGCACACAGTGAGACAGCGAACGGGGGGGAGGCCTTACGTTTAATTCATGCTGTCAGCCCAGTGAGTGTCAGTGTGGATGAATGAAGCCACACACACTTACGAGTTGACACACAGCACCACAATGTTTTTCCACAGGTTCCTGGTGCTCATCATCTTCACTATACAGGTCCTCTGAGGTTTCTTGTGCAGCTCCTGCTCCAGTTCTGCAGGGAAACATGAAAGGAACACCGTGAGACCTTCCTGTCAGAAGGTAATGAGAGACTGACCAATGAGGTCAGTCAATGAGATGAAGATGAGGTCTGGGTACCAATTCCAGTCGATCACAGATTTCACCAAGAATGTCTCAAAAAAAAACCCTCCTCTTTAACGAGGTGAGTTCAGAACTTGTTTTTTTAAAGTTCTTCCAGGAAACTTCCTCACCTGTCAGAATCGCATTTGGCTCGGTTGTCATGTCAACCTGGTTCTTCCTGGCGATGCGCAGCATCATAGCTTTGGCTCGCCTGTAGTGCTGGGTGGCCAGCAACCAGCGCAACGACTCTGGAAAAATCCTTCACAGGGAAAGAGACAAAGAAGAGACGGATGGCAAGGATGTGGAGGGAGCGGACAAAGGCAAACTGGAGACGAGGAAGAAGGAGGGAGGATGACGGCGGCTTGGAGAAAGGGAGTATTGTGCGTTGGCAGCAGAGACGGTTCAGCGCTGTGCAAGCCTTCGCCTGGCTCAGCGCGAGATGACTCGCTCTGCCCACGCCGCCCGGCTGCGGAATTCCTCACCAGACATAGGGCAGCATCAGGACAAAAGGGCTGATGATGACGATCTGCAGGACCTGCCAGTCGTCCCGATCGGGCCAATGGCGACAGAGGGCGGCCACGCCTGGCATCAGCAGCTGCCCGGCCACCATCAGGAAACTGGCCACCATGGTCATGGAGAAACGCCAGGCTGGCAAGCAAAGCTCAACGCCTAAAAATAAAGGAGGCAGAGAGGGGAGGGGGCGAATGAGTCTCAGGAATCACGTCGCATACGAGCCGATCGCATGCGACGTGTCAAGATGATACCTTGACATTGAGAAAACTAGGTCGAGGTCACATTTTCACCTTTTCAGGTACACATCTCTGAAACCTGATGAGATACAACCACAAAACAAAAAACAACATTTTCAATGAAGCCAGAGGCACAAAAATGTGATGATGTTGCATCTCTGTCTTGTTTAATTACTAAGGTGTCCCCTAAAAACAAGAGTTTAACACCAGACCTCTACATGAACCGACCGGTTACCGCCCCATAATGCATCTCATTACCCTCCCCTAGACATTTAACATGGTACGGTCCAGATGGCCTGGCCCATATGGCAAGGTCTTTTTGAAGGTGACTATAGTAGGTATGTAATAGAAGGGGCGGGGGGGTTCGCCTCATGCACCATTGCTTCTCATTGTGGAGAAGAAGCAAAAGACGGGGAGGAAAGTGAAGAGAGGAGCGGAATACAAATGACTTCCATCCCTCAAAGGACTCGGAAAAGTCCCTCCATTCAGCAGCGGAATCACTCGGGGAATGACAATAAAGACGGGGGAGAGAGGAAGACTGTGAGTAATCTCTACGAAACAAGAAAATGATTCAGAGCATAAAGCAAGGAGCACAAAAACTAGGGGTGTGACTGTGATCCCCAGAACCACCGCTTCAAAGTTCTGATCCTCCAGGATCCAAACAGTTGAAGTAAATTACATTGACCTATAATCCGTGACCTGCCTGTCTCACTCTCTCTCTCTTCAACCCGTCTCTGTGCATCAGAAGAAACTGAATCTGTCTGTCGGCCAGAGATCGGTGGAAAAAACCACCCCGACCATTTTGCCCCGTTAGAAATAGTCTCAGCTTTATTTTTAATGACGAACACAACTTCACCTGAAACGTCTTCATCTTGTGTTTCTGTTGTTTTATTTCATTTGAAACCAAGACCCCGCCTACAACTGCAACCCCCCCCCCCCCCCCCCAAAAAAAATCACCTGACTTTCCATCTGCAGGGAGACAAGTAGATGATGATTATTCTTTTTTTTTTTTTCGACTCTAAACAGGCGCCACTCCCTCATTCCCCCAGGACGCCACTGATCCCAGAGGCTCATGGGATATCAACACCCTGGGAAGGAGCTTTTGTTCCAGCTGACAGTGAGAATGGCTCTTCTTGTGCTGATTATCTCAATGCACCGTGACCCCCCCCCACCCACCCCCTTTTCCTGCCATCTCCTCCCACACATTAGGCCTGAAGTGGCTTTACCCTTTATAAAGCCCATCCCCCACCTGTACCAATCCTTTCACCCCCCCCACCCCAGCCTCTTCGTCCTTTACATCTGAAAGTGAGCCGTCGCTGACGGGGCGACAAACCAGAGGCAGCTGATGGCGAATGGCGGCGACACACTTCCTGTGGTCTGCTGTTCCCTCGGTAACCTTGCCCAGGGCATGGGAACAGAGCTGCGATATGATTGGCTGGCTGGCAGTATTAGTTCCCAGCCTGGGTTGGTGTTCATGATGTGGACATATGGAGAGAGAACCAAGGTGACCCTGGGTGGGGTGTTCAGTGACCGCTCCACCAATGGATTAGTCACCATTTGCACGACTGTGTTTTCACAACGCTGTTGTGTCCACAGAGAGAAACAGCAACCTCCGTCGGGAGGCTAGTAGACCAACCAATCAATGACGATGTTCAGCTTCTGACTGTATAAAGAGGCAGGGATGGGAATGAGACGCGTTAACAAGGCCACCGCATGACAGGACTGTCCTTTCCCCCTGCTGACTCAGCAGTAGTTACCCCCCAGCACGTAAAAACACACACACACTTTATACTGCATGTCCTTGTCTTTCCCTACGAGTCTCCAAAGAGAAGAGGGAGACGAGGATTCTCATGTTCACCTTGTTTCGCTGGAGAAAACGATACGACCAGCACAGGAACGGTTTCATTCTAACTATAATAGTAAAGGTGAATCCAGTTTGAATCAACTTTATTAGCAGTGTTCTCGTAACGTCACACCAGCGTTTGTTTCTTGTTGGTTCTGCTAGCTTGGGAGTTTCAGGTTGGCGGTAATGTGTTCTGTGTTAGCGGCCGGAGCTTAAGAAGGTAGTCATGTGACTGAGGCAAGCATCTCCACAGGCGTTGAGAGGCATTTTAACCGCGTAATCCGAGCAGCCTGATTGGCTCCCATTCCTCTAAGAACCCCCTCCCCCAACAACACATGCCTTTGCGTGATGCTGAGCAGATGATATTTACCGTCTAATAACACGCAGTGTGTCGTCCTCTAATGTAGGGAGAAACAAATGAAGGAGCGAGGAGGCAGACGCTCCCAGAGGACGATCCAGAGATAGGTGCTACATCACAAACTCATGAACCTGTGCGCCAACAGAACACAAAACACACGCGTCAACACCCCGACATTAGCAGGATCCGCTGAAAGCACGCGGCAGCGGCGCCGCTGGAGGTTATCATGCGACGGGTGTCGCGCAGAGATAACCAAATGGTTTCAAATGAGCCCAGCAGAGACGAGAAAGTGAGGGTTAGTAATAAAATGGAAGCGAGGGAGGAGGAGGAGGAGGAGGAGGAAGAGATGAATGGGGCAAAGGAGAGTCGAGGGATACGTGGAGGGAAAATGGAACGGGGCAAAAGGGCTGCTGGATTTAGAAACAGACATTCAGAACTACTTTCACGCCGAGGTGCGAAAGAACAGAAAGGTTTTGTAATGGAGCATCACCAACATCCTGAAAGCACTATTATGTACTATTATGTTCTACCGAGTGTCTGATTCAACACATTTCAGAGCCGCGGTTTAAACCATTTCAAATATCCAACCTTAATTTAAGGCAGTACTGTTAGTCACATGACCTCAATTCATCATGTTCTGCACCTCTTGGAGAGCAGCTGGTTGGTAAAGACGCCCAGACTCCAGTGAGATGTGGATCTGGTTGAAGAACGGACCTGGAACCCCTTCCTTGTCGAACTCGAAGGATGGTGAGACAACGGTCCGAGGCGAACGTGACGGCTTCAGGTTCGGGTACACGTTCCCTAGTTTCATCTAAAACCAGACCAGCTGCTGGTTGGTTCTTGTTTTTTATAAAACTTGTACGGATCATGGGCCAAGACAGAACACGTTATTTTTACGTTCTCTAATCACGCAGATATTCTGAAGCGATTTCCATAAAACTTTGAGGAATGGTGCACGATTCAAACTAAAGTTTTGAAGTGAAGCATCCCCACCAAGTTATTCTACGCTCCAGTCGTTCTGATTCTGCCCCCCATGTGTTTCCCCTTTTATTATAATCATCTGATCCGCCCAGATCGGCTCCACCTGTGTCTCGTTTTCCCTGTTTGCTTCATTTTTTTTCACCTGTGTCTCATATTTAACCTTTTACTCCTGGAGTTTCTGCTCAGTACTTCTATGAATTGTTTGCCTGCTTTTTTCTCAATCATCCTTTTAATTCACAATTCTTCACACACAATTTCAATTTAATCTGGATCCAGATTGAAAAATGTTTGTAGTATTTCATACGTAAACCGTGGTGGAAAAAAAAAGACATTTTATGGTGTTTATCTGTGCGTAGTGTAGAGGTAAATTATATATTTAGAGGTAGGGAAGACTGTCCAGCCTCAGCAGACCTACTATTCTGGTAATAGATCAAATGAGACATTTGAAATTTAAATATGATAAAACCAACGTTTAACCCTTCACGCTCTAGAGCAGAAACGGACTTGAATCCAGTTTAAAAAAACTTCGTCCCACAGCAAGACATTTTTAATTCCCCTGAGGAAATAAAAGCAGGAAGACTAACAAAGAATCTCAGATTCCGGACGCGTTCACCCAGAGGTTCAAACGGCGTGCTGCTATCCAACATTTTCAGCGAGTCTATTATGGGCTATCCTAACTTGAGTTTCCTCAAAGCGAGCGGTTGTGCAGCGACAGCTCCTCCGACTGCCTTCATCAACGCCTCACGAAGACTCACAGCAACACCTTTTTTTTGTTGCACTTCAAGGCGCAGGCACACAATGTGTTTGCTCCTGCCGTCGTTGTAGACGACTAAAACGCCGGGGCCGGCGAGGAGTCGCCAATTATTTCAGTTAGAACAGAGCCGGACAAAAATACTGCCGTTAATCTGTGTTGGGATTAACGAGAATGTCAAAAACACAAACCAATCGACTGCTTGAGGAAATCTATTTTCAGACGCATCTGAAACAAAAGTGGCTCCGAGGCAGGAAAAACGAAGAACTAAGGCCATTAAAAGTTGAAGGTTTTTGCTGCTCAAAGTGATCAGAATGTAACTGAGACAGGGAATATTGATCGTCTGGAGTGTTTCTCAACTCCACTTGGTGTTTTTCAACCATTTCTTTGTGTTACTTTTCACATTCTTGTCTTCTCGGAGATGGATAGAAACCCCTCCGACTCCAACATTCCCACCCGGCCGGGGCTTCAGGTTCCATTCAGGACAGTCTTATAAACGTCCATTTGTGTATGTCGAGGATGAAACTCGGCAGACGGCTCGGAGGCGTCCGTGGAGATTTATTAGGACCCCCTGCTGAGAGCGACAAAACCATTCCAACAGCCAAGCTCAGACTCTTATCTTCGCTTTCACCCCCGAGGTGAGGCCAAAACAGGAAACAGGAAGAGGAAGAAGGACAGGGATGAGCCAGAACGTCGGGGAAGACGCCTGGGAAGGGAAGTACTTACGGAGCACGTAGAGGGAGAGAGCGAGGCCCGCCAAGCAGAATCCCTCGAAGAAGCGTAAGGTGCTGAACATGGTGACGTTGATGGAGAAAGCCACGCTCAGCCCGAACACCAGCATGAACAGAACCGACAGGATCAGGACTGGGTGTCGGCCAAACCTGCAGGTGGAGGAGCAGAAGATCAGCTGGGCCCACTGCTCCAGGGGGGATCAGAGGGTCAATGCGTCGGGTCAGAGCAGGGGTCGCTGTGACCTACACGTTTCTTTACACTGTTACCATGGTGACTGATCCCTCACACAAAGCAGAGACTTTTTTTCCCATGAGGCAACTCAGACGGCTGAATTTATCAGGTCAGTTTTTGGCGATGGATGATTTCCAAGCCAACTTTGCGGTGGGGGTTAGGGGGCAGGCAAACCGAACAGACCTGTAGGACTGTTCGTTTGTGGGGGTTAGGGGGCAGGCAAACCGAACGCACCTGTAGGACTGTTCGTTTGTGGGGGTTAGGGGGCAGGCAAACCGAACGGACCTGTAGGACTGGTCGTTTGTGGGGGTTAGGGGGCAGGCAAACCGAACGGACCTGTAGGACTGGTCGTTTGTGGGGGTTAGGGGGCAGGCAAACCGAACGGACCTGTAGGACTGGTCGTTTTGGGGCCGACACCTCTATGATAACATGGTCTTGCGAAGGAGAAGCTCATAAACGTCTTTGCTAAGTTTTTCTGTTGACTGTGACTCTAAAATAATTCTAAAATTGACTGTCAGCTTCATAAACTCAATTTGGCTGCATGTTCCTGAGCAGGAGCTCAGCTCAGGCTTTAAGTTCTTTAAGTTGGAGCCAGAAATCTTCGGCCCACTCAGAACGAATCCACCGCCGTCTGGTCGCTGACTCAGCACGCCGCGTTCCCGACAGACACTTACCAATCAGCCATGACGCCCATCACCAGGTAGCCGAAGATGGAGCCCACCAGCAGGGAGAACTTGGCGATGTGAACCTTCCAGGCTGAATCACACACCAGGTTCCACTGGAAAGAGACAGGGGGGGTGGGGGTTGGATTCATGACGACTGACCAGCGCGTTAACATCGATCTACCAGCACTCTCCAAATACTCGAATACGCGTGAACCGATGTAGGCGCGTTGTGTTTTTGGGGGGTGGTGGTTGGTGGTGCGTGATGCTGACTCCTTCACACCGAGTCTGAGGCGCTCGCTCGTTACCTTGGTAACCACGTTCTGACTCAGTCCCGTCTGCAGCTCCAGCCTCCACTCCTTGCAGGCGCACAGCATTCCGTCTCCGGGTCCCTCCTCCCCGGTGCCGTTGGCCGGGAGCTCCAGCGCGGGCGCGGCGCCGGTAACCGGCGGGGCCGTCGCGGTCCAGTTGCTCTGATTGGCTGGGGGGGGCAGCACGCACGTGCCGTGCGGCTGCGCCAGGAGGAAATAATCCGAAAACTGGCTAAAGCCGATGAACAATGCCGGTATCCAGGTCAGGACCACGAGCTGCCGCTGATGCCTCCCGAAGCCCCCCAGGGACGGCAGGACCGAGCCGTCGACGTGCGGCAGCAGCCGCGGCGCCGGGTGTTCCAGCGGGGTGAAGCCGTTCTCCGGCGGGTGGCTGCTCGCCTCCGGCCGGCCGGTGGCCATCGCGCCGCGGCCACAAAGAGAGCAGCTGGGCGCCCCCCCCCAACCCCCTCCCGGTCCAAGCGCTTTGCGTTCAGCACCTTGACACAAAGAACCCCCCCCGGTGCGGAGAAACCAATAAACACCCGATCCAAAACGAGAAAAAAAACCCACACAAGGGCTGCGTTCCGTCCCGTTCGGGCGTGGGGAGGCAGACAATCACCGAGCGCTCGTCCTCATGGTGGGGGGGCGCGTGGAGACCGTGGGCTGGGATGGGTGTCCATGCTCTCCCGCTGCTGCTCCTTCATCCGCGCGCGCCACAGGTCTCATACCTGCCCGTCACGTGACCTCTCGTCGGTGTGCGTGACCCCCCCGCCCCCCCCAGTTCCTGCCCGGTTCAGTCCGGTGGAGAGAAGCGCCGGGATGTGCCTGTCGGTGCGCCGTCGTCAGGTCAATGGGACGCGGAGCCACCGCGGGGGCTGGTGGGAGAGATGATGATGGGGGGGTGGGGGAGACAAGCCCCGCCCCCTCCCGGTGGCGCTACGCGCTGTGATTGGTGCGCCTTCAGAAGGGCGACTGCGCAACGGACGCGCGTCTGCGCGCAACAATGATCCCCTTTGTGCGTCCGGCGCGGATCAGGCTGGTTAGGATCATCGATTACTGATGATTTACGATCAGATGATCAGCTGGGGGGCGGGGGGGGGCGTTGATGTGTTCACTGACCGATCCGCGGTGGGTGTTTCCCGTCGTTCAGATCTCCGTTCAGGGACAAAAGAACGGCGCAGGGGTTTGGGTGGCGTGGCGCCCTTCCGCCGCCAGGGGGCGCCAACCGATCACGGTGCGCTCATCCGTCCTCGTTGATTACATTTCCTGACGTTAACAAGACGGTAAATAAAGTGTGGACACACCGGGGGGGCGTTAAAGATGCGTTCAGGGCCCGGTGGGAGATTTCAGCCCCGTTAACGGGATGTCGCTCCAAATGACCTTGAGATCCCAACGGGCGTCTGCACCCCCCCCACTCTCCGCATCTGATTGGCTCAGGGTGTGGCTGAAGGTGTGAGGAAGAGGTGACAACCTCAGCTTTCACTCAACTGCCCCCCCCCAGACTTCTTCAGGGTTATTATGGAAGGGGAGGGTGTGTCATCCGTTCCCGTCTGTCAAACACACCCAGTTTACGGCACATACCAAAGCTGACTCAGGCATTCTTCACCCCCCCACCCCCCATCACCCCTCCTACCCCTGCCCCCCTCCCTCCACAAACTCACTCACAGAAAAGGTTTTAATTCATGTCCACAAATTGAATAAATTCATCTGAGCTGTCAGAATGATTTTCAAATGAAAGCAGGTGAGCGATTCTGCAGCATTGGAAGCAATTAGCCTAGCTTAGCAATTAGCAATTAACCTAATTTAGCAATTAGCTTAGCTTAGCATGACCTTTAAAGCCCAATCATTACATCATTGTGTCATCAGGGTGCTTTTAGTGATGGGCAGCGTTGAAATGAACGTGTTCAGTCAAGAGCATGGGCGTATCCTGACCTGGGGGGTTTGGATGGGGTGGGGGTCCGTCTCTGATTTGCATGCAGTGTAATTTCTCAAAAAGCTCTTTGCCTGCAGAGGCCTGTGGGTCTGGTGGTTTCTCTACATTCCAGCGTCTCCACAGGGAGCCGGCTCCGTTCTCCTTCATCGCGCTCCTCTTCCTCACACCGAGGAAGAGGAGCGTACGTTCCTGCGTTCTCGTGTCTTCGTCGTGGGAGTTGCAGTGAAAAACGGGATTCCGTTCCCCTTCTTCGTTTCAACCGAGCGGAGGAAACACCTGCAAAGAAGAAACGTTGAAGAAACAGACGCTCATTAAACCACGCTAATGCTAATGCTAACGCTAACGCTAAACATTTGAACTGTTTACAAGACTGGATTGTTTACTTTTTTATCTTTTTTTTTTTATTTTAGAGAAAAAATGTTGCTTTTCAACATTTCCACACTTTTTATTGGCAGTTTCCATGGCGACAGCTATAAGAAGCGATGACGTTGGGCATTAGCCGCTCAGCTTTGGCGTTGATTGTTCTCAGCGTGACTTAATGTTTGATATATTGGGGTTACGCCCCCCAGGAGTGACGTCATTAACCCGGAACATATTTTATTTAATAATTGATAAATAATTGATAATAATTAAATAATTAAATAATTAATACTTTTAAATAATTGAGGTTTATAAAAACGACGGTGATGAAGGTTTGTTTCCTGGTTTTACGAGCCGCCGCTGCTGCTTCCTGATCCTGATCCTGATCCTGATCTGGAGCGAATCAATTCAGACACGTCGGAACGCCACTAATAAAGTCGGGTTACATCAGAGGATCTCCTGCCAGAGGACCCAGATTGTATCAAGTGTCATGTGACAACCGTCTGATGGCCCCGCCTCCTATTCACCTCTCCTCGGTGGCTTTGTCCTCATCCCCCGCCCCTCCCAGGAGGCGTATCAGTGTCACCCTCCTGCACAGGTTCCCTTCTGTCCGGTCCGGTCACACACACATCGGACGACGACTTGCACACTCAGCACTAAATGTGTCGTCATGGCGAGAAGCGTGGGAGACGCAGGCGGCCATGTTGAAACCGAGCACAAAGCCACTCAGTTCTCGCCTGTTTCCCAGCAGACGCCTCTTGAAAACTCCCTCAGGCCCTTGATGCGTCTCTGTTTTCCTCTCCTACACACTCACACACACTGTCATTCACACACCTGCACAGGTGCAAAACCCACAACAAGTCCGCCCATTGCAGAGTCACGACTATCAAAGACTTCGTAGTAAATGCCCCGAAACTTTCCCTGAAAGGCCTTTGGATTTGTGGCTGAACTCCATCAGGCATCAGAAGGGTTAAAATGTGCACAAATATTTTGTGCGTTGATAATTACCCATTTAGGGATCAATAAATTCATCTAATTAAATCTAATGACGTGTGTAAAGTCATTATTTTACTTTTGCATTTGTCCTCTCTGCACCAGCCGTCCCAGCAGGAACGGGCCTGGATGCTACGTTAGCCCGCTATTAGCCCGGAGGGCATCGAGCACGGAGGACGCGGCCAGGTCACGCCTTCCCTGGGTGAATAACCGGCTCGGGCTTCTGCTCCAGACGTGGAACGCTTATATAAACAGCATTGTGTCGTAAGAACGATTGTCTAACGGACGTTTGACGTTGAGCGTGTGAAAATCGTAATCAGTTAATCACTCTGTCACGTTACTGGGACCATCCCAGCCGGCTGTACTCCATTTCAGATTATATCTGGGTCAATATGGTGACAACGCCTCATTGGCTGCAGGAGTTACCCAATCGGTGAGCTTCCTGCTTTCTCTCTTTACCTTTGACTCCTGGGAACGGCCTCAGACAAACAGCCACGCCCGAACACTTTGTGAGTCACTTGTCACCACATTTTATCCTTGGGTTTAATGATGGAACTTTCACTTCAGACAAGACGGGACGGCCTGTGATGGCGCGGAACAAAGTAACCGTGAAGCTCCGCCTCCCATTGCGAGCCAGAGTAAACATTCGGGCTGTGTGGACTTGCTGCGATGCAGCTGCAGCTAGCGGCACGTCGCTGCTAGCATCACACACCTGCGGTTTGGCACATGGGGCTTCAAATCCAGCCAATCAAGAGCTGCGTTGGTGGGCGTGAAGTCTCCCTGAAACATTAGCTTGAAAGGTCATAACGGTTCCACAAGAATCGGTTTTGTCTGGAAGAACACTCAAAGATTCCTGATTTTACGTTTTGTTAGACTCCGCCCTCACAGGTTCAGTGATGACCTGTTTTTTTAAGAAGCTCAAAGGTTACAAGACATCAGAAAAACACCAAACCGTTGTGGTACCTTGGGCGTGTCCTTGATGTTAGTTTGTATTCCGCGATGCTAACGACACATGAGACTTTGTTCCAAATGTCACGGAAACAAACTTACTAAACAATTGGAACGTGTTCGCGACCACAAAATCAAAACTACTCGCTAAAAGAGGCTAAAACGCGTCAGTCTGAAATAGCTCTTTGTTGACTCCTCTTCCTCAGCATCAAAATAATTTTCCACGACCAACTTATCATTGATAAGCATTTAATATTTCTTCTCTCCTTTTGAAACCAAGTATTTTCGAAATGTCGATATTTTCTGCTAATTTACTAATTTCTGATTATTTACTTTTGAGAGATGATCTCCGCTCCACCTTTCATCTGTCTGTGCACTTGTCAAACATACTGCATGCTAACGCATTTAACCTAAAAAGCTTTTACAAATATTGAAGCATAAAAATGGTGCAAATAAGGTGTTACCGTCAGATGAATTTTCAGAAGACACTGTTTTGGATCAAGTTTGTTTCCGTTTTCAGTGTAAAGTTGTGGACTCAAACATTTTAATCGTCCAACGGCATTGGAAGAAAACATTATAAATTATTATTCATGATTCATCTTTTAAAGTCTTACAGAAACCTGCAGGTTCACATCTTCATATCTTAACAACTTAATTTGCCTCTAAATTAAGTCGTAGGTCTCCTTTGAATTCCACTACACTTTGGGTTTTTTTATTACTGCACATTATTTTTACATTTTTCATGCCTGAGCTTGTAATTTAAAGTCCTTCGTAGCCACAATCCTGCAATATGTCAGGCAAAAACCCATTAAAGAGTACAAGTCGTGTCCTGTCTACGGCAATCAGGAATGAAGGGCGATGGGAACACTGGGACTGTGCCTCGGAAACACGCCCTAGAAAGATTCTCAAGGGCAAAAAAGGAGTCCGATGCACAGAATGCACTGATTTGTGCAGCAGGTTTAATAAGAGCGTGAGACCGATCTTCTGTCTTCATCCCTGAAGGACGTCCAGCCGCTAAGGCAGACTTCAGGTTCTTCATCACCGGAGCACCAGAATGCAGTCCTGGCACTAGGTTAGGGTGTGTTCTGGTGTTCGCCAGGACAAGGGTGTGTTTGAATGTCAGTCGCCGGGGGGTGATGAGAAAAATTTCAGAACGTATTATTAGCTTTGTGATTCAGCCACAGCGAAGAGTGAAAGATCAGGAATAAGATGAATATAATGAAGGAGTGGATTTGAAATTCATCCTACAATCCCCAAAATCCAGACGGGGTAAATTCTACAACGGTTGCATGGCCCTGCACGCAAGTCCAACCCAACACACTGACAACCACACGCTACATTCCTCAGTCACTGCAGAGAGATGATCAGGTATTATTATCAGGCCTGCTGCTGCTGAAGGAACGCCATACGGCACAGATGAAATTGCAGTCCTCTCTGACCCACAGGTCAGAACAGGCAGAACAACAGGCAGTACAACACAGGCAGAACAACAGGAAGTACAACAGGCAGTACAACACAGGCAGAACAAAACTGAACAAAACTGCAAAATTACGCCGTTTCCCGATAAAATATAAATCTATTTCATCTCGGATAGGATGGATAGGTCATGAAGCCGTGATGTGATCGCTGTGTTCTCCCTTATGAAGGACTGACAACACCTATTAAAAAGGGGTGGAAAAGCGTGAAAGAAAAAAATAGCAGCTGTCGTTTTTCACTGGGCAGAATTCTTTTAATTCCTTTGAAAAGAAATTAATTTGTCATTTCCAGTGACAAATTCATCGAGCAGACGACATATACCTGCTTTGCTTTCTATATTCTGACATGAAACTGACATGTATAGGGGGTGGAGGACATGCAGCTCATGCCTCAGTAATCACTCCGTTTGCAGGCTGATCTAAAAGTCAACCAGAGTCGATGCAGGAGCTGCAGTCAGACCCGTTTTTCCTGTGAGCCCCACCCGCTGGCTGCAGGCAGGAGAGGGAAAGAAACTGAAGCGACAGCCGGAGGACAAAGACGCGCCTCTGCAGCGGTTTCTGGTCGACCTGACTGGCGTCAGGTTGCAGCGTTTGATACAGGAGCTTTTCGAATTCAAACATGCATATAAAACATTAATATAAAAATGCAAAAAGTTAAATAAGCATTAAAAAAAAGGTTTTAATTACATTTAAACATGTGCAGAAGAGAAAGGGATGTGCGTAAGAACATTTCGCCTTAAAGTTCAGATTCAGTCAAATGTTGTGCAGCGTCATTAAGTTGGTGATACTTGAGGACGTGTTTGTTCTTTCATTCCCAGCATCCTCACTTTCCAAACATCCCTCGGTTTTTAAACGTCGCACCTTTTTCTCTTCTTTGAATTTCAAATTGCTCCAAATCGATCCAGATCGGATGCTGCGCAAACCGAGCTGCGCGCTCTGCAGAGGAGGAGCGCAGAGGAAAACTTGGTTCCTTCAGTGAAGTTCAGCGAGAGGCGGAGAGGTGTTGGTCGCCCGCCTACAAAAAACGGTCCTCCCCCCGCGCCCGGGGTTGCAGTTTGCCCCAGATCGAGCGGAGCGCACAGGTGAGAGGGTCGCCAGCTGCGCCTCCTCTCCTCCTCCGCCCGGTTTCGTTCCACGGAGTCGCTTCGGCGGCGGGTTTCTGGTCAGGATGAGTGTGTACGGGTCTCAGAAGGAGCTGAGCATGAGCCGCAGGGTCGGGTCCAAAGGCGACCTGAGTGGCGGGGTGAGCCACTATTACGCACGAAGCGAAGTCATCCACGGAGGCGGTAATGGATACGACACCAGCATGGACGGATACAACACCTACAGCGTTACTAAGACCTCCATGGGCGGAATGGGAGGCGGAATAGTGAGCGGAATGTCAGGCGGAATAGCGAGCGGAATGTCAGGCGGAATAGTGAGCGGAATGTCAGGCGGAATAGCGAGCGGAATGTCAGGCGGAATAGTGAGCGGAATGTCAGGCGGAATGAGGTAAGAATCCCTCCATTCTTCTTCTTGGCTGTCGTTATTGTCTGTTGTGCTCACCTCCACCTGTTACCTGTCCGTGATGCATTCGAACAGGTAACGCGCGCGCGTCACCGTGACTGGCTACTTGCTATCAAACGTTAATCAGCCACCTCACTCCATCCCTGCGTCCGTTCCGCTGCTTGCGCGCCTCTGCGTCGGGGCGCGTCCGCGTACGGAACCCGGTGATCTGCAGAGGAACGCGGGAGCGGAGCTGCAGGAATGAGTTACACAGAAACTTCTGCAAACCCAAAACATGACCCCGGTTTGTGCACCTTTACCTGGGGCGCCTTCAGTTTGTGTGTTCATTGAGTATAACGTGAATAAATAGAGATTAAATAATAAATAGAATACAGTATTTTCCGCACCATAAGGCGCACTGGACTATAAGGCGCACCCTCAATGAATGGTCTATTTTTTTTTAAACCTTTTTCATATATAAGGCACACAGGATTATAGGGTTCACTGTCGGTTTTGAGAAAATTAAAGGTGCGACGTATAGCGCGGAAAATACTGTAAATAGATTTAATAAATGATAAGTAAGTAGAAATAAATAAATGTACAGAATAAATACATTTCGCGAATAAATGGATTTTCACATCACAGACCAGACATTTTGGTCCGTGATGTGAAACTGCGGTTCGTCCATGATGTCACTGTTATGGGTGTGAACTCACGGAGTTCATCAGAGACTCTAAATCTGATCATTCATTGGGATCATCGGGTCTGATGACTGAACTTAACCTGGTTTCCATGGTTACTACTGCATTATGGCACAACAAAAACAACAACAATAATAATAATGATAATAAAAATAAATGTTAAAAATGTGGTAAACCAGCTGATTATACCCTGACAGTAATGTCTGATCAGGTTGCCACGGCAACAACTTTTAGGCCTCTGGCAAACAGCTAAACCTGCACCCAGAACAGCTAAATTTTTCCTTTTTTCTTTCTTTCTTTATTTTTGCATTAAAACGTTAAAATATCTCCTCCAGCCGTCAGAGACAAATTACGTTGTTTCCTGATCACATGATCAACCCGAGAACCAGAGGAACCTGAACACGTTCCTGCACCGCCGCCAGCATGAGGTCACATCCTGCAGAAACACGACGCCAGAGCCCCGAGCAACAGGAGCTTGGCGCCCCCCCTCCCCCCAGCACCCCTGGGTATTAGAATATCCAGTTTTAACACATGGCAGACATGAAGCAAACAACTAATTTGTCAATATTTAACGCCTTTGAGAAAGTTCAAGCAACTTCTAGTTGCATGTAAACATCACAAGGGCTGCCGGTGTTTCCTGGAAGACCACCAATAGAACTCACAAAACTATTAACAGGATAAAAAGAAAAGAAAAATGACTTCATTTAGCTTGTCTGACACAGGGGTCACAAAAAAAGTTTAAATAAAATTAATAAAAACTGCTCCAGAACGGACAAAAGGTTCAACGGAGTCCGTAATGAGAAGCTGTGGTGGTTCAGTGCAGTAACTGATGATGGTGATGATGATGATGATGATGATGATGATGAAGATGATGATGATGATGAGCTCCGCTGCCCCCTGCAGTGCCTCCAGCCTCAGTGCCATCCACCAGAAGGCCTTGATGCTGCAGAGCCAGTGCCAGGACTATCTGAAGAAGGCTGAATACGCCCTCCAATCCGTGAGTTCTCTTCTGCTCGTTGCACGTTGAATAAAACTTTATTGGTAAATGTGTATTTACGTCCCCCACCCCCTCTGAATGTGTGACACCTTGCAGGGCAGCACCACGGGCGACGCAGAGCGCTTCATGGCGATGGCCAAAGACACCATTGAGCAGCTGAAGAGCTGCGCGGTGGACCTGAGGCAGATGGGCCAACCCAACGACAACGTTGTCAGGACGTGAGGAACACCCCCATCCTTCTGATCTGTGGTCTGTCCATCAGTTCAGTGCCCACACATTGTGTCTCTGCTCTGCTCATCAGCATGGAGATGTGTAAGGACCAGCTGAAGGGCGTCCACAAGGCCTTCACAGGCTCCCTGCAGAGGAGGCGGAGCAACAGGGGGAGCTCCGGCGCCTGGGAGGAGCCTGGGCGGAGCTTCCAAGATGCAATGGGATGGATTGCACAGCAGAAGGTGAGTGTGTGTGCATGTGCATGCGCACACACACACACACACACACACACACGCACACACACACACACGCACACACACACACACACACACACACACACACACACACACTACAACAACTGAGGAAGGTGAAGAAGAGTTTTAAAATGTAAGAAAGTAAAACGAATATTAAAGAGCTCCAGACTCAAGATGGATCAGATAGACCCCCAAACAGGTGGACCCTCAAACAGGTAGAGCCTCAAACAGGTAGAACTTCAAATAGGTCGACCCCTCAAATAGGTGGAGCCTTGAACAGGTAGAGCCTCAAACAGGTCGACCCCTCAAATAGGTGGAGCCTCAAACAGGTAGAGCCTCAAATAGGTGGACCCTCAAACAGGTAAAATTGAGAGCTGTGCCAGAGAAGTACGCTCAGATGTCAGAACATCATGTACCTGGTGTGAAAACATTCTTCTGCTGACTCATCAGATCGAAGGACTTCTAGAATAGTTCAGGAGAGTAGACACAAGAGACAGAACATCTGATTGTCTGGAACTGTCATATCAAATTTCTTCTGTTGGATTCCTGAGATATTTCCTGTCAACCAGTCGGTTGCTCTGTCGCCCCCTTCTGGTGACAGGAAAAACAACTAAACACGATACACCCCGACCTTATATATTTCTCGGGTTATTTCCTGAAAATTAAAGCAAGTTTTGAAAGATGCACTTTGTTGAAGTGACTAACAGAGAGACAGTAAACTAGGATCTGTCTCAAACAACCAGAAAGAACTATAAAACCCTTCTCTTTCCAGAATAACCTGTTCCGACAAGTCCGGTCTGCATTCCTGCTGTGCTGACCGGTTTAACTTTTCTCTACCTGTTCGGTTTTGCAGCGTCTGATTGAAACGGCGCCTTGGGGGGACGATCCAGCAGCCATCGACCAGCAGCTCATCAGCCACCAGAAGTTCCACAGTTCCATCCAGAGGAGCCCCGAGGTGGACCGGGCCAGAGACGACCTGGTGGGTACAGCAGGACCTGGATCTGGTTCTGCATCAATAAAAAAAAAAAAGTCAAATGAGAGATTCGGCGGATGATGGTGTGACATATTCAACTTGTTCTCCTTGCAGATCAAGAAAGGTGACAAAGCTAATCTGCATGCTCTGGATCAGGAATGGGACAGTTTGCAGGTGAACAGAAATAAACGCCAAGTTCCTAAATCCTCACTGTTGGAGCTAAAGGATCTGTTGAGTGATCAAACTTCTGCTCCTTCCCCAGAAAATGTCATTCGGTCGCTCCAAGCAGCTGCAGGACCTCCAGCAGATCATTCAGGAGATATCCAGGGAGATCATGTGGGTGAACGAAAGGGAGGAACAGGAGCTGATGTTCGATTGGGGAGACAAGAACATCAACCAGTACATTCCACGCAAACAGGAGAGCTATTCTGTGAGTAAAATGCCTGGAGGGTAAAAGTTCAAAGCTGTTGTTTCAATCACACGAATGTCCTTCTTGAAGTTGATGAGGATCAGAACACGGACTCTTCCCCCAGCTGCATCCTAATGTTCTTTAACTTTTTTTTAATGGAACAGAAACTAATGAGCGCCCTGGAGGTCAAAGAGAAGGACCTGAATAAACTCAAAGCCAGAGTGGACTCCATCCTGAAGAACGACCACCCAGCTTCAGACAAGATTGAGGTGTGGAACCGTCCTGTTATTCAGACTGCAGCGCTCAGCGTTGACATGCATCCGTGGACGCTGGAACCTCGTCTTTACATTTGTTCTTTTCTGTTTCAGGCTTACAGGGACACCCTCCAGACTCAGTGGAGCTGGCTGCTTCAGATTACCAAATGCATCGACACACACCTGAAGGAGAACGCAGCCTACAGCCAGGTAACATGAGCAAACATGAATTCAGTAGCAATTTATGTGTGAAACTACAGCTCAACGCTCCAGAGAAGGCTTTTATTTTGGACAAGGTTCATCAGAGGGTGTACCGTTGATTAAAAAAGGTTAGTGTAGAACTTTGGAGAACATATTTGGAATTACCGGAGCAACTGTTAAAGATTTAAAGGTAAAATTCCCTCATTCCAGTTCTCTCTCGCTAAAGTTGTCATTTGTGGTGCCCCCTGATGTTTGTATCGGTACAGACATGCTTTTTCCTCCCAACAAGCCACCCATGTTAAAGTTCCACAAGGTATTCGTTTTCATTTATATACCTCAGATCTTCATGACGTCACATGTTTCTCAACAGTTCTTCAAGGAAGCCAATGAAACGTACAGCAACCTGCAGAAGGAACACGAGACGGTCCGCAAGAAGTTCACCTGTGATCGGAATACGTCTTTAGCCGACCTGTTGGAGCTCCTCAAGGGACTGGAGGTATAAACAACACAAAGACCACACAACACAATACAAAACAGCTTTTAACAGCAATGACATGCCAACAGGAAGTCTTCACGTCTCCTTCGTGCGAGTCTCCTTCAGGTCAGTTGGAGGCCACACCGATCAGGTCTCAGCAGACTGGCCAAGGATGGACTGGCTAATGTTGTTAGCACAAGTCACAAGTCAAACAGTTGAACTGCTTTTCGCCTCTTTACACATGAACTACTAAACTGAACAAAACGTTTAGTTAAGTTTAACATTAAGATTTAGAATGTTTCTGTTGAGGCTTGAAAAGTTAAAAAGATGTTCACTGGATTATTCGTCCTTTACTTGATTTTCCTGCTTTAATAATTGCTGACTGTTTTTTCTAACAATCTCCAGAGAGAAAAGGAGAAGATCCTGGAAAACAAGAGGCTTATTCAGCCTCTGGTCAACAGCTCCAAGAACATCGTGAGACTGAAACCCAGAAACCCTGAAGACAAGAGCAGCGGCCCCATCCTCGTCAAGGCTTTGTGCGACTTCAAGCAAGACCAGGTCAGTCCAATATAAACTGTATATTTATGACTTATATATATTCACAAATGGTAATCAACAGGATCGAGGGTATTTATTGATGATCTTCTTGGCCTTGCAGAAGGTGATCTGTAAGGGCGACGAGGCAATCCTAAAGAATAACAATCAACGCAGTAAGTGGGAAATCACCGGTCCAGGAGGGCTAGATATGTCAGTGCCCTCAGTCTGCCTGATCATACCGCCTCCTAACCCTCTCAGCATCAGTCTGGCCAACAAGTAAGACTCAAAGACGGCTTGTGTTTGTGTTGCTGACACATGTCAGTACTCAAACATATTTAAATGTCATGTCTCTCTTATCCAAAGGAACGATCAGTACTATGAGGCCATCCTGTCCATCTGGAATCAGCTGTACATCAACGTGAAGAGTCTCATTGCCTGGCAGTATTGTGTCCAGGACATCACATACATCAAGTCCCTGACCATCTCAATGGTAAGTGATGAATACACTTGGTTTTGTACATTCACAAATGTCGATTGTGATCAATCAGGTGAATATTAGTACCAATTGACATATGGCCACATGCCAGGAAGACAGGAAACAGGGGAATCAATGGAAAACAGCTCCCTGTCCTTTAGTAAAATCAACTATAAGCTCCTAAAAAACTACATTAATATCAGGTTTCTGATATGATTCAGACACAAGTCAAACATGTTTTCTATGTTTGTTCAGCTGTCTAAGATGCGTCCGGAAGAGTATCGACAAATCATCAAGACTCTCGAGACTCACATGTCGGAGTTCAAGGTGAGCAGCCTCGGCTCCCAGATGTTTGCCGATGATGACAAGAGAGCCATGGAGGACCAGTTCACAGGAGCTCAGTCCCACTATGACCAGCTGGTGGTCCAGCTGCCTACCTACAGTAAGTAATACAGGACTGAGAAGAACTTATCGCCTTCCCCAAAATGAAGAAACAGAGTTTATACTTTGAATTCTGAAAAGATGACATCTGTAATTGTGTTGTAGCTGCAGCTAATGTTAGCATGTCTGCAGCCAATGCTTGGATTTTTCTTGGATGTTGTTAGCTAATTTTACCCAATGAATACATGTATTGCAAACTATTAGCTGGTAAATATTACAGAATGTGAGCATCATCATAGTGGCAAAACCATCCAACGCAATGTCACTCCTTTTTCTGTGGATATGGTAACTATATCAACTTTTAAATAGTTACATGTTTTCACTCGCAGTTGTACAACAGGGACAAATAGAAGCACAACAAGCAGCTGAGCAGCAACACCAACAGCAGCTGATTATAATACAGCAGCAGCAACAAGCAGCAGCTGAAGAGGAGGCCAGAAGGCTTGAGGAAGAACAACTGAGGGAGGAGTTGATAAAAACAGCAGAGAGGAAAGCGGAAGTGAAAAAAGAGGTGGTGAAAAAAGAACAAGTGATCAAGAAGGATGTCGTGAAAGTGACCAAGACTGAACCAGCAAGGAGGAAGGTGTTGGTGTCCTCTTCTTCTAACCCCGTCCCGGCATCTCACAGCTTGACTGAGCTGCATGCGCTCAGACTGAGACTGGAGGCCGCCGAGGGAACCCTGAGTCAGCACGTTCACATCTGCGTCGGAGACGACGGTGTGAACGATTGCAGCCTCAAGATCACTCAGCTGGAGGTAGGCGCTAAGACAACACCAGACCAGCCTGGAGTCGAGTCCATGTCAAATTCTTCATGGCTGCGTTTCTTCGTAGACGGTGCAGCATGACGTGGACTCGATGCGCGAGGAGTTCTTACGCCTGAGGGAGCGTATTTTGAAGGAGCTGGATGAAACAAGTGATCTGGATAAAGCCCAGTTCCTCCGCAGTGAGATCGGAATCATCAACCAGAGACTGGGTAGTCTGGAGAGCAGCTCCTCGGCTTATCTGCAACGGTAACCCAAGACAGTTTTTTTTTTGAAGCTCTGGAAGAACTGTAGAGCCACTAGAACAGGCATGAGCAAAGTATGGCCCGTGGGCCATGTTTGGCCCTTAAGGCGTTGTAATCCGGCCCGCCAAAATTTTTTACATTATATAATACATTTTGTAGAATAAATGCAGTTTACTGCGGTGCACTGGCGTCGTGCCCGGAGTGTCCCCCGCCTCACGCCCTATGCCACTGGGATAGGCTCCAGCTCCCCGTGACCTGCTGCGGCGGATGTAGCGGTGGTAATATGAAAATGAAAATGAAATGAAATGCAGTTTAAAAGTTTTTTCAACAAACCTTGGCTGTGTATGCTTTGTTGCTTGTTAAAGGCCAAAACAGTTTATATGATAGTTTGGGTTTTACCATCTTATTATTGTTGCAAAGTCTTTGTAGACATCATCTAAGACGTAAGAAAGGAAATGGTTGTACCATGGGGGGAAAGAACTCTTTAGTAAGCTTTCTGACTTTTCTTCAGCTCTTCATGATCTCTCCTTCTTCATCAGGCTGCGGGCTCTAAGGGACATGCTGGAGAGCGTGGACCGAGCTGAAGACATAGTGAAAGTTCACGAGGCGAGACTGACAGAGAAAGAGACCACCTCCCTGTTACCCGGTGAAGTGGAGGCTTACATATCGACCCTGACGGTATTCAAATTTCATTATTCAAGTGGTTTGAGCATCATATTGCAGTTGCTGTGGGAAGCTTTTGCTCCAGACTGGGACCGTCCTGCTGTGTTGGTTGTGATGAATGCTCTGATTCCTGCTGCTTGAAAAGCACTCGTAAACCCTCACCCTCGCCTGGTGTCTTCTATATGCAGAATATGAAAGCAGAGCTGGATAATAAGAAGGATGTTCTGGCCTCCATGGAGGCAGAGTTGTCCAAGGCGAGCCACTGGAACAGCCAGGTGGGTGGACCCTCCCACAGGTGCGACATGATGCTGTGCAAATACACCGAGCAGGTGGGGGTGCTGTCAGACCGCTGGAGACGAATCACTGGACAGATTGATACCAGGTGTGCTTTTCTGTACACAACTTCAAACCAGGTTCCTAACCCAGAGCTGAGAATTTACATCTTAGGGCTGGGTGAGATATATTTTTCAAAGCACAACTTGTATTTATTTCTGTTTAATTGGTCAGACTCCAGGATTTGCTGCTGTACCAGCCCCAGCTGCTGCACTACAAAGAAACCAGCAGCTCTCTTGATGACTGGATCAACGACACTCGTAACAAACAGGACGTCCTGCAGGCAACCAAGATAGATAGCCTCCAGGCACTGCAAGACCACATGAATGACCAGAAGGTCCCCTGTTCACCTCTTCATTCTCATTGGTTGAAATGCGGGCAGTCTTGAGGGTTTGTCTGACTTATCTCTAAACTGTGTTATTAAGGCACTAAACTCAGAAATCAAGGCAAAGAGGGAGACGGTAGAAAGCGTGTTGAAGGACAATGAGGCCTGTGTCAATTCAATCAAGGTAAGGATGCTGACTTCAAACTCCTCAAAACCATTTAGTCCAGTTCATGAATTTTTCAACTGCCTTTGTTTTGCAGGACTATGAAATGGACCTCGCCTCCTACACATTTGGGTTAGAGACTTTACTCAACATCCCAATTAAGAGGACCATGCTGAGGTCACCGTCGATGGATCTAAATCAAGAGGTTTGGCACCAAACTGGAAGTGTTGTCCCTTTTGAAGACATTCAGGCAACTTTTGTCTGTAGCGTGAATCATTTTATTTCTTAGTTTTATACGTTACCAGTAGTTTGCTCCAAAAATGAAAATGCAAACTGAAAGTTCCAGAAGCTTAACTGCAAAAGAGCATTTCGACATTCTCCTAAACCCTGTCTGAAGAGGGTACATTAGCATAATCATTTGCTAATCCCACATTAGACAAGCTTGAGTTTTCTTAGTCTCTGCATACCTCATTGTTTCCACTTATTACACAACATCAGGAGCTTTCGATTTGGATGCTACAGTGAAACTTTTGTTTTAAAAAAATTGTAAATAATTTCTTTCTAAATCAATCTGGGACCTCCAGACTGACTCATTTATATGACAGTTTCTCTGAGTCAACACAATGAAATATTTCTGAAAGAGTCATTAAGTTTTCTTTGTGTTCATCTCAGGCTATACAACTGCAAACCCGTTACATGGCGTTGCTTACCTCATCTGGAGACTACTACAAATTCCTGGGAGAACTGCTCAAAAACATGGAGGAACTCAAGGTGGCGATGCCCTTGTTTGTAACTTACTGAATGTTTACAATTTGTTTCTTCTTAGAAACACTTGTGTCAGATAAATCCAGCCAAATTAATAGTTTAAGTAGACTGTCTTAGGTTTTATTAAACAGGTTTATTGAATCTCAACCTTTGGTTTCAGATTCGTAACACCAGGATCGACCTGTTAGAGGAAGAACTTCGACTTCTGAAGGATAACTTCCAAGATTGCAACGCTAAGAACAAATCTTTGGCGGACGACATCGCCCGATATAAGCTGGAGCTGTCCCAGTCGCAGGAGCAGTTGCTGTCGGTGGAGGAGGTAAAGCAGAGCACCGTCCTGAAGTGCAACGCCGCCAAGGAGTCCCTGGATAGCACTCAAAGCCAGCTGGCCGACCTCAACCATCAGGTGACGAATCTCAAGTACCTGCTTGAAGAAGAAAAGAGGAAGAAGAGGCTGGCAGAGGAACGCTACACTCAACAGCAGGTGGAGTATGACTCAGTGCTGAGGAAGAGGCAGAAGGAGCTGGAGACAGTCAGCTGGTCTAAGGTGGAGATCGAGAAGGGTGTGGCCAGCAAGGATCGTGAGATCCAGCAGCTGCGGAGGCAGTTGGCTGAGGAAGCAGACAAGATCAAGGAGCTACAGAGGGAGATGTCAAAGGTAAGAAGCAAATGCGTTGTGGAGATAAATAACCTAAAGCTCAACTATGAATCCCAGATCCACATCAGTCGCACAGACGTCCAGAGACTGGAAGCCCAGAGAGAGGAGGAAGCAGCTGAGCTCCAGCTGCAGTTTGACGGGATTCTGGCAGAAAGGAGTAACATGGAGGAAGAGCTGAGGAGGCTCAGGATCCTGGCCAGCGAGGCTGAGGAAAGAAGGAAGATCGCAGAAGAAAAAACTCGCCATCAACATGCTGTCATCTCAGAGGAAACACACAAGAGGAGGGAACTGGAAAGAGAGGTGGAGGTGCTGATGAGACACAGCGATGAAGAAAGCAACCGGTATAGAGAGGAGCTGGCAGCAGTCATGAAGAGTCTTCAAGAGAAGAGTGAGGAAATGGCCTACATCACGCACAGTCTCGAGGAGGAGGCGCGCAGGAGGAGAACCGTCGAGGAGGGGCAGGGTGTGATGGATAATACTTTGGCTGAGCTGCAGGTGAAGCTAACCAGTTCCTCGGTGGCGGTGACCCAGTTGGTGGAGTGCAAGGACGAGCTTGAGAAGATACGTTTGGAGCTGGATAGAGAGAGCAGGGAGAGAAGAAGAATGGAACAGAAGATGAGCAGATTACAGGGACGCATGAAAGACCTTCTGGCTGTGAGAGATGGTCTGGAGAGTCAAGTGGAAAATCTAAGGCAGGCTAACCAAGACGAAGTGGCCAGAAGACAGCAGGTAGAAACAGAGCTGGAAAAGACCGCTTCATCCATGAAAGAGTACACCAGCACCATCACCATGCTACGCCAGAGTCAAGACCAAGCCAGCTTCTCAGAAAAGATACGAGACGAAGAGTTTCTAAAGTTGCAAGAAGAACTAGAAAGAAGCTTCACACAGAACAAGACGTCTGCAGATCATGTGACAAAGCTAGGGGCGGAGCTGAAAGCCTTGCAGCAACAACTCCTGCAGGAGCAGGCAAGAGTCAAAGATGCAAACCTCAAGAATGAAGGTCTTAATAGAACTATAGAAGAGAGTAGTAAAGCACTGCAGGAGAATTCTGTGGCTCTTCAGAGGCTGAAGGAGTTGACAGAAACTCAGACCAGAGAGAGGCTGCGGATGGAAGGAGAACTGAGAGCAGCACAACACGATAAACAGGAACTTGCGAGGTCCAAACTTGGAATTGATGATGAGTTTTCCTCTCAGATTGCCGCCCTTGAGCTGCAGCTTCAAGCCAGTGAGCGCAGCAATAAAGATCACTGCAACCTGGTGTCGGAGCTCTCATCCGAGAGGGAGAAACTCCACCTGGAGACTGACAAATTACAAAAGCAGGCCAGCGAGGTACATGGAGGTTTGGCATGTAGTCCTGGACTGCTCTCCCTTTTCCAAATCAGACTCCCAAGTTGGACCAATCACGTAGTCGTCACTGTGTGGTCAAACGCTTCCTGCATGCTGGAACACCTCTAGAACCCCTGTAGATGCCTTCCATGTAGTAGCTCTGATTTGAACACTATCACTATCACTATCCTGACAACAAGATCTGTGCCCTCTGACCTCCGTCATCTGTCTGCACTGCTAATGTATGTGCAGCGTGCATGCTTTTTTTGCTTATTCCAGAAGAGTGAACACCTTTGGCATCTAACTCATCCTGTTTTCTCTGGTTTGATCGTTGTTAATTTACAGTAGAGTCTTAATGATTGTAAAGACACATTTTGCAAATTTGTAAAAGCAGCAAATCCACATTTCAGGTACCTTTTCTTTTGAGGTACCTTTTTTTTGCTATTGAAGATCCATCACTCAAGATTTACCCTGATCGGCCAGTGCTGTTTCACAAATTTACAGAATGTGAAAATCTTCCATTCCCAGTCTGAATATACACTAGAAGCTTTTCGAAAAGTTGATCTGTTAATTTTCGAAGTTGTGTAAACATATTTTTTCTGCATGCATAAGATAGTCAATTTCACAGAAACAATATATACCTATACATACTTTGATTTCCCTGCCTTGTAAGACATTGTCTTTTTTTTTTATTTCTAAATGGGAAATAGCAGCATATGTAGTAAATGTATTACTTAACATAGCAAACGTCATCCTGGAGGAACACACACACTTGCTATTCGTGTTTTTGACTATTATTGTCTTCAAAGTGTGCCATCATTTAATGTGTTTTGTCATATTTTACATTAAGATAAACAAAAACACAGGAACAATCTACAACATCAATTTGGTTGTTTTTTATTCAACCGCTAGAGAAATTGGTGGACATCCTTGCAGTACTTTGCTGCTGGTATATTCCAATATAACAAGTGTGTCCTGTCCTCCTGGATAGTAGTAAAGTTTGCAAATCCCTGGTTGTGGTGTATGTTAGATTTAGCACAATATTATTTTCCCATTTTATTTAATTTCAATGTGTGCCACAATGTGAAATACGGATAAGGAATATACTGATATTTCTATACAGGTATACCTCGGCTTACTTCGTTTTAACTTACGTTGTTCTCAATTATGTCAGTTTTTTAAAAAAAGGAAAAATAAAAATCAAGCTTACGTCATTTACTTCACTCCATAAGAGTAAAAACATTTAATATTATTAGCTCATAGCAGCTGCTGTGACCTGCAATGCGGCAGAATTTGACTTATGTTATTTTTCGACTTACGTTCTGTCTCCTGGAATCAATGAATGATGTAAGCAGAGGTCTACCTGTACAAAAAATTTATGGTTGTATTTTTGAGCCAACTAACCTTTCATCTCTCTGCTGTCCTTCCTCCCACCAGACAACTGCGACGATGCAGTCCCTTCAGTCCCAGTACAAAGAGATTGTGGTGGAGAGAGACGCTCTGTTGCTGAAACTGCAATTCTCAGGAACTGACAAAGATCACTCTCAGAAGCTAGAGGAGGAACTTGCTCTTATCAAATTTTCCCAAGAGTCAGAGCTTCGCAATAAGCAACGTCTACTGGAGGAAAATGAAAGGGTGAAGAAGGATTTAGATTACTGGAAGGAACAGCATGATAGTAAGCAGAGTCTGCTCCGGCAATATGACGTGGACAAGGAACGTCTAGAGAGGGAAAAGAAGTCTTTCAAAAGTGAGATAGACAGGCTGAGGATGGAACTCCGAGAGGTTGAGGAGACATATAAAATTAAGCTGGCAACCATACAGAGAGATGTGAAGGAGGTGACCATTGTGAGAGAAAATGTTGAAACTGAGCTGACAAGAGCTGCACCGCCTCCAACCTTGGACGCTACCGATCTGATTTTTGATGGTGTACGCAAATCAGTGACAGCAAACCAGTTGCTTGAATGCGGTGTTCTGGACAAACCAACATTCAACCAGCTTGTGAAAGGGCATAGAACTGTCCCTGATGTTTCTGTTGACAAAAGAATGAGTCTGAAAGGTACAGGTCCAATAGCTGGTGTGGTAATTGAAGGTCCAAAAGGTCCAGGGTCCATCACTGGACTCGTACGCAAAATGACTTTCACTGAAGCAAAGAAAGGGAATCTCCTGACACCATATAGTGCCGATCTCTTATTGGATGCCCAGGCTGCCACAGGTCACATAATTGACCCCAGGATTAATCAGAAATTTACAGTAGAGGAGGCATGTAATCAAGGTGTGGTGGATGAAGAGGACAGAAAAAGATTGCTGGCAGCAGAAGCTGCAGCGGTGGGATACATGAGTCCTGGGTCAAGAAAACCTCTTTCAGTATTTCAGGCCATGAAAAAGGGAGAAGTTGACAGGAACACAACACTACGTCTGCTACAAGCACAGGAATCTACGGGTGGCTTCCTAGATCCTACATTCAGTGTCTTTCTTCCCAAAGAGAAAGCAATGGAACGTAATTTGATTGATGATGACATATCTCATGCACTGAATCAGAGGCCTGAACTCTATCAAGACCCAGACACTGAGGAAGGTGTAACTTATATGTCACTGAAGAGACAATGTAAGGTAGAGCCACACACCGGCCTTCTGCTTCTTCCTGTCCCTGAGAAGGTAGACCCTTCTGAACTTGTCTTTAACGGAGTTCGAAAACCTGTCACAGCCAAGCAGCTGGTTGATTGTGGTGTGCTGGACAAGCCGACATTTAAAGATCTAGAACTGGGAAAGAAAACTGTTACAGAGGTATCTGTAGACAAAAAGATTAGCCTTAAAGGGATGGGCCCAATAGCTGGGGTTGTAATTGAAGGCCCAAAAGGTCCTGGGTCCATAACAGGACCCTTACGCAAAATGACTTTCACTGAAGCAAAGAAAGGGAATCTCTTGACACCAGAAGCTGCTGATCAGTTATTGGATGCCCAAGCTGCCACAGGTCACATAATTGACCCCAGGACTAATCAGAAATTGACAGTTGAAGAGGCATGTAATCAAGGTGTGGTGGATGAAGAGGACAGAGAGAGATTGCTGGCAGCAGAATCTGCAGCAGTGGGATATATGAGTCCTGGGTCAAGAAAACCTCTTTCAGTATTTCAGGCCATGAAAAGGAGAGAAGTTGACAAGAATACAACACTACGTCTGCTACAAGCACAAGAATCTGCAGGTGGCTTCCTAGACCCCATACTAAGTGTCTACCTTCCCAAAGACAAAGCAATGGAACGTAACTTAATTGATGATGACATATACCATGCTTTGAATCAGAGGCCTGAACTCTATCGGGACCCAGACACTGAGGAAGGTGTAACTTATATGTCACTGAAGAGACAATGTAAGGTAGAGCCACACACTGGCCTTCTGCTTCTTCCTGTTCCTGAGAAGATAGACCCTTCTGAACTTGTCTTTAACGGAGTTCGAAAACCTGTCACAGCCAAGCAGCTGGTTGATTGTGGTGTGCTGGACAAGCCAACATTTAAAGATCTAGAATTGGGGAAGAAAACTGTTCCAGAGGTATCTGTAGACAAAAAAATCAGTCTAAAAGGTACAGGTCCAATAGCTGGGGTGGTAATTGAAGGCCCAAAAGGTCCAGGGTCCATAACGGGACCTTTACGCAAAATGACTTTCACTGAAGCAAAGAAAGGTAATCTCCTGACACCATATGGTGCTGATATCTTATTGGATGCCCAGGCTGCCACAGGTCACATAATTGACCCCAGGACCAATCGGAAATTTACAGTAGAGGAGGCATGCAATCAAGGTGTGGTGGATGAAGAGGACAGAGAGAGATTGCTGGCTGCAGAAGCTGCAGCAGTGGGATATATGAGTCCTGGGTCAAGAAAACCTCTTTCAGTATTTCAGGCCATGAAAAAGGGAGAAGTTGACAGGAACACAACACTACGTCTGCTACAAGCGCAGGAATCTACGGGTGGCTTCCTAGATCCTACATTAAGTGTCTTCCTTCCCAAAGAGAAAGCAATGGCGTGTAATTTGATTGATGATGACATATCTTATGCTCTGAATAGGAGGCCCGAACTCTATCAGGATCCAGATACTGAGGAAGGTGTAACTTATATGTCACTGAAGAGGCAATGTAAGGTGGAGCCACACACCGGCCTTCTGCTTCTTCCTGTTCCTGAGAAGGTAGACCCTTCTGAACTTGTCTTTAACGGAGTTCGAAAACCTGTCACAGCCAAGCAGCTGGTTGATTGTGGTGTGCTGGATAAGCCAACATTTAAAAATTTAGAAAAGGGAAAGAAAACTATTCAAGAGGTGTCTGTTGATAAAAATGATTATCTGAAGGGGACTGGACCTATTGCAGGGGTCGTGGCTGGGAATCGGGGTAAAATGTCTTTGTCTGATGCCAAGAAGCAGAGACTCCTGTCTGAAGACAGTGCAGATTTGTTACTGGAAGCGCAGGCAGCCACAGGTCACATCATTGATCCCAAAACCAGTCAAAAGCTGACTGTAGAAGAGGCATGTTCCAGAGGGGTAGTGGATTTTAGTGATCGAGACAGGTTGTTGGCAGCAGAGGCTGCTGCTGTGGGATATAATGATCCTACCACAGCCAAGCCTTTGTCAGTGTTTGAGGCCATGAAGAGGGGTGTTATTGACAGAGAGACTGGGCTACGCCTACTGCAAGCTCAGGAGTCCATGGGAGGGATCTTAGATCCTAATATCAGTGTGTTCCTCCCCAAAGATACAGCTATCAAGCGTGACCTTCTGAATGAAAACCTCCGCCAAGCTCTAAACCAGAATCCAAATTGTTACATTGACCCCGAAACTGAGCTGAAGTCCAGTTATGGAGCACTGAAAAAAAGATGTAAGCGAGAACCTCACTCAGGTCTGCTGCTTTTGCCCATCTCTGAGACACTAGACCCTTCCAAATTGATCTTTGATGGTGTACGTAAGCCAGTGACAGCACAACAGTTGCTTGATCGTGGAGTCCTGGACAAAGTGACATTTAATAAGCTGTTGAAGGGGGAGAAAACTGTTAGAGAGGTGTCTGTGGAGAAAAAGGGTTTTCTAAAAGGAACAGGTTCCATCGCTGGTGTGGCAGCTGGACCTTTAGGAAAAATGTCTTTATCAGAAGCCAAGAAGAAGATGCTCATGCCCATAGAGAGTGCAAATATGCTACTGGATGCCCAGGCTGCCACAGGCTACATCATTGACCCCTCAAGTAATCAAAAACTAACAGTAGATGAAGCATGTTCCAGAGGAGTGGTGGATAACAGAGATAGAGACAGACTGTTAGTAGCGGAGGGTGCGGCTGTGGGCTACCGGGATCCAAGCACAGCAAAGCCTCTTACATTGTTTGAGGCAATGAAGAAGGGAATAATTGACTGGAAGACTACGCTACGCTTGCTGCAGGCTCAGTTGTCTGCAGGGGGAATCCTGGATCCTCACCTCAGCGTGTTTCTTCCCAAAGAAACAGCTGTAAAGCACAACCTTTTAGATGAGGACCTTTACAATGCTCTAAGCACGGAGCCTGAATATTATATTGACCCAGATACTGAACTTGATACAAGTTATACTGCTTTAAAGAGAAGAAGCAAAACAGAGTCTCACACAGGTCTGATACTTCTGCCAATCATTGAGAGGAAAGACCCTTCCAAATTGATGTTTGATGGTGTTCGTAAACAAGTCTCGGCCAAACAGCTGTTTGAATGTGGAGTCCTTGACAAGCCAACATACGACCTATTGCTGAAAGGAGAGAAAACTGTCCGTATTGTATCTGTGGAAAAGAAAGTTTACCTAAAAGGAACAGGTCCCATTGCTGGGGTAGTAGGTGCACAAAAAATGTCTTTGTCCAAAGCAAAGAAACAGAAGCTTCTGTCTGAAGATAGTGCTAATTTGCTACTAGATGCGCAGGCTGCCACAGGCTACATCATTGACCCTGAAACTAATCGGGATCTCACAGTAGATGAAGCATGTGCCAGAGGTGTAGTTGACATTACAGATCGTGACAGATTGCTGGCAGCAGAGGCCGCTGCTGTGGGATACAAGGATCCTAGTTCCACCAAGTCTCTATCACTTTTTGAGGCCATAAAGAAGGGGTTAGTTGACAGGAAGACTGGTCTACGCCTACTGCAGGCTCAAGAGGCTGTAGGAGGTATTCTAGATCCCCATCTTGGTGTTTTTCTGCCCAAAGATGCTGCCATCAGGCGCAATCTTTTGGATGAAGACCTTAGTCTTGTTCTAAAGCAGAGTCCTGCTTTTTATCTTGACCCAGAAACCAAGAATGAGATAAGCTATGGGTCTTTGAAAGAAAAATGCAGCACAGAGCTCAATACAGGCCTACAACTTCTGCCAATTTCTAAATTTGACCCTTCTAACCTAATGTTCGATGGCATCCGCAAGACAGTAACCGCACAACAGCTGCTTGATCGTGGAGTCCTGGACAAAGTGACATTTAATAAGCTGTTGAAGGGGGAGAAAACTGTCAGAGAGGTGTCTGTGGAAAAAATGGTTTTTCTAAAGGGAACAGGTTCAATTGCTGGTGTGGCAGCTGGACCTTTAGGAAAAATGTCTTTATCAGAAGCCAAGAAGAAGATGCTCATGTCCATAGAGAGTGCAAATATGCTACTGGATGCCCAGGCTGCCACAGGCTACATCATTGACCCCTCAAGTAATCAAAAACTAACAGTAGATGAAGCATGTTCCAGAGGAGTGGTGGATAACAGAGATAGAGACAGACTGTTAGTAGCGGAGGGTGCGGCTGTGGGCTACCGGGATCCAAGCACAGCAAAGCCTCTTACATTGTTTGAGGCAATGAAGAAGGGAATAATTGACTGGAAGACTACGCTACGCTTGCTGCAGGCTCAGTTGTCTGCAGGGGGAATTCTGGATCCTCACCTCAGCGTGTTTCTTCCCAAAGAAACAGCTGTAAAGCACAACCTTTTAGATGAGGACCTTTACAATGCTCTAAGCACGGAGCCTGCATGTTATATTGACCCAGATACTGAACTTGATACAAGTTATACTGCTTTAAAGAGAAGAAGCAAAACAGAGTATCACACAGGTCTGATACTTCTGCCAATCATTGAGAGGAAAGACCCTTCCAAATTGATGTTTGATGGTGTTCATAAACCTGTCTCGGCCCAACAGCTGTTTGAATGTGGAGTCCTTGACAAGTCAACATATGACCAGTTGCTTAAAGGAGAGAAAACTGTCCGTATTGTATCTGTGGAAAAGAAAGTTTATCTAAAAGGAACAGGTCCCATTGCTGGGGTAGTAGCTGGACAAAAAATGTCTTTGTCCAAAGCGAAGAAACAGAAGCTTCTGTCTGAAGATAGTGCTAATTTGCTACTGGAAGCGCAGGCTGCCACAGGCCACATCATTGACCCTGAAACTAATCAGAATCTCACGGTACATGAGGCATGTGCCAGAGGTGTAGTTGACATTAAAGATCGTGACAGATTGCTGGCAGCAGAGGCCGCTGCTGTGGGATACAAGGATCCTAGTTCCACCAAGTCTCTATCACTTTTTGAGGCCATAAAGAAGGGGTTAGTTGACAGGAACACTGGTTTACGCCTACTGCAGGCTCAAGAGGCTGTAGGAGGCATTCTAGATCCCCATCTTGGTGTTTTTCTGCCCAAAGATGCTGCCATCAGGCGCAACCTTTTAGATGAAGACCTTAGTTTTGTTCTAAAGCAGACTCCTGCTTTTTATCTTGACCCAGAAACTGTGCAGGAGATCAGCTATGGGTCTTTGAAGAAAAAATGCAGCACAGAGCATAACACAGGCCTACAACTTCTGCCAATCTCCAAGTTTGACCCTTCTAACCTAATCTTTGAAGGCATCCGCAAGACAGTAACAGCACAACAGTTGCACGATTGTGGAATGCTGGACAATGTGATATTCAACCAGCTATTGAAGGGGGAGAAAACTGTCAGAGAGGTGTCTGTAGATGCAAAGGTTTTTCTAAATGGGACAGGGCCAGTCGCTGGTGTGGCAGCTGGACCTTTAAAGAAAATTTCCTTTTCAGATGCAAAGAAACAGAGGATTTTATCTTCTGACAGTGCCAACTTGCTACTGGAAGCTCAGGCTGCTACTGGTCACATCATAGACCTCAGAAGTAATCGTAGACTGACAGTTAAAGAAGCATGTGCTCGGGGAGTAGTGGATAAAGAGGATGAATCAAACTTGCTTGCAGCTGAAGCTGCTGCCATAGGTTACAGAGACCCAAGTTCTACCAAACTGCTGTCAACTGGCCAGGCAATGAAGAAGGGATTAATCAACAAGAACACAGCTTTACGGTTACTTCAGGCTCAAGAGGCTGTAGGGGGTATCTTGGACCCTGACCTGGGCATATACCTACCAAAAGACATTGCTTTGGATAGAGGTCTCATTGATGAGGACCTATATGATGCACTGAGTCAGTATCCCGAATGTTACCTTGACCCAGACACCCACCAAAAAACGACCTATATATCTCTGAAGAAAAAATGCAAGGTAGATCCAAGCACAGGTCTTTTGCTTCTCCCTCAACCGAAAAAGCCATTAACTGTCCAGGGGCTGAGAGATGAGGTAGAAGTCATAGATTTAGTTGATGCCAACCTGCTTGAACGTTCTGATGTGGACCAACTGAGGGAGGGGACATTAACAAGCAAGGACATTGAAGACCGTCTACGCTCATACCTTCGAGGTTCTACCTGCATAGCAGGAGTTTATGATGAGGACAGTGATAAGATAAAGCCCATCTATCAGGCCATGAAAGATGGACTTTTGCAACCTGGGACAACTCTGGCACTGCTTGAAGCCCAAGCTGCCTCAGGTTTCATAGTTGATCCTGTCAATAATCTTTACCTGACTGTTAGTGATGCATATGATAGAGGACTATTTGGACCAGAGTTCAAGAGCAGTCTGCTGTCAGCAGAGAGGGCTGTCACCGGTTATAAACTCCCTGGCACAGACAACATTATTTCCCTCTTTCAGGCCATAGAGAGAGGTCTAGTGGAGAAAGGTCATGGCATCCGTCTGCTGGAGGCTCAGATTGCCAGTGGTGGTATCATTGATCCTAAACACAGTCATCGTGTTGATGTAAATGTAGCCTACAAAAGAGGATACTTTAATGAAAAAATGAACATTATCCTGACCGATCAAAGCGTTGACTCTAAGGGTTTCTTTGACCCTAACACAGATGAAAACCTAACCTATATGGAGCTCAAGAAACGCTGTATGACAGATGGCAAGACTGGCCTCATTCTTTTGCCTATCATGGACAATAAAGCGCAAGAGTCATTTCGGAAAAACACTCTGAGAAAGAGGAGGGTGGTAATAGTGGACCCAGAAACCAACAAAGAGATGACAGTATATGAAGCATATAACAAAGGATACATTGACTACAGCACCTACCTGGAGCTGTCTGAGCAGGAATGTGAATGGGAAGAGATCACTATAACTGATTCAGATGGTTCCACACGATTTGTTATCATTGACAGGAAAACTGGAAGACAATATGATATTACGGAGCTCCTTGAAAAGCGAGTAATTAGTCAAGCAGATGTACAGCGCTACAGATCCCGTGCCATCACCCTCACTCAATTTGCAGCTCTTATCACTGGCAACACCAGAGACCCAGCCTTGGGTGCATCCTCAGTAACACCATCATTTGCTTCAAGTACATCCGCATCTCCAAATTTGTCTTCAATGGCATCATCTGTAACTTTACGATCATCAGATACCTCCAATCTATCATCGGTGGCATCGTTATCATCATCGTCCTCATCCTCATTCAAATCAACAATGTCATCAACGTCAACATCAGAATCATCAACATCGACATTCACATCAACACCAACATCAAGAGAGATGTATTCAACTGTCCTGTCAGTGCCCTTGTCACCTACTTTTTCACAGATCACCACAACTACAACTACTAGTGTCGCAGAGCGAAGCGTCACGGCTAATGTGACATCTCCGACCACACCTGACTCCCCTAGGAACGTATCCAGAGTATCTCTCATTCTGAACTACCCTGTTGAAACCGTGGTTGAACAGGAACCTGTGGGTGCCATCTTTGACACAGAAGCTCTAGAGAAGATAACCATCACAGAGGCTCTAAATCGTGGTCTGGTAGATTCCATCACTGCCCTGAGACTACTAGAAGCGCAGGCATGCACCGGAGGAATCATTGATCCCAGAAATGGCCAGAGGTTTGGGATCCAAGAGGCCTCCCGCTTAGGCATAATAGATGATGACATGGTCGGTAAGCTGAAGCCTGCCCAGAAAGCCTACATTGGATTTGAGGATGTAAAAACGAGGAAGAAGCTGTCTATTCCTGCTGCCATGAAGGAGATGTGGCTGCCGTATGAAGCAGGGCAAAGGTTCATGGAGTTTCAGTTTCTTACAGGGGGGCTTTATGACCCTGAAATGGGTTGTAGAAGAAACTTAGAAGATGCTATGACTTTGGGCTGGATGAATCCAAGAACAGCTCATAAACTCCAAGATGTCCGCAATCATGTAAAGATCCTGACTTGCCCCAAGAGTAAACTTAAAATCTCTTACAAGGAAGCTCTAGATAATTGCATGTTGGAAGAAAGCACAGGAGTGAAAATGCTCCAGGCATCAACCATGTCTTCCAGAGGGATCAGCAGTCCTTACAATGTGGCCTCCGCCCCAGGTTCCAGAACCGGATCAAGGCCAGGCTCACGACGAAGCTCCCGCCGGAGCAGTGTGGACTTAGGCTCCCCCAGTTCCTCATCAAGCAGTCACTACAGTAAATCAGTCACCACCAAATTCTTATCCACGGCCATCATTTAAATAAAGACCTGCCCATTTATGGTCTTTTCTTGCAATCAAGTCAGTTTTTAAGAGGATTTTGCTTTTTCATTGATGAAAATGTGTTGTACATGGGGAAAACAATGTTTGCATACAAATTTTAGCTTTGGTGTTGTTATGCGTTTACAAATGATCATGAAAATTCAGTCTTAACATTTTTTGCTGATATTAACTCAAGTATTAATGACAAGTTTAGGTATTTGGATTGAGATTAAAGCATAGGTCCATATTATTACTGGTGGTGCTAAAGTAGGCTTTCAGTTATTTTCTTATTCTTGCATACACATATTTTTTCTTATTATTCGTGGGATGTAATTTCTTTTTCAGCTTTGCAGCTGCAGTATAATGGAATATGTTTACATTTATCGTACACCTAAAACACATAAAATGCTTGTTTTGTGAGGTTGGGTTACAAATATCTGCTTGAATACATTTTTTAAAGTCAGTTCATCACAATCAGTTGTAAACCTCTGGTGTTTTGCTGTTGAGTGCTTACACTTTTGTATCTCAAAATAAAAGCAAAATAAAAGATAATCTTTTAAGCTTTTTTGTACATGGATTCCTGACTGGATCATGGCAATTTCACGCAATTAAAAATAAATAAATTTTATATAGATATACATACATATATACTGTATCTACACACATACTGTATCTACACATACAGTATACTGTATATATATACGTACACACACACACACACACACACACACATATATATACAGTATATATAGTTAACAAATTCAGTAGTACACAGTTAAAGCACACAAGTAAAACCTAATGACTTTTAGAAACCTAAAAAGTACTTTTTTGTTAGTGTCGGAAACATTAGGATGAATATTTAAAAAATTAAGAAATATGAGCTAGACTTTGCTGGACTTACAGAGAGATATTACTTCTCAGCTTTAGGCAGTCTCGGAAGACGAGGTCAAGTTTTAAAGATCGATTCAAACGTGCCCCGGAAGACAATGCAAATGGGTGGAGACTCTACCGGAAGACGTACGTGCCTAGCTGGAAATGCGCCTTCAAATTAAAAGCACACTTCGGACTTCTCGTTTACATTTTGAATATCAGCTTTAACATCAACATGCCAGAAGAAAAGAGATTTAACACATAGAAAATTACGTCTAGTTTTGATTTTTAATGATATCGGTAATATTAGGGGAAAAGGTATTCAAGTTTTACACGTACTTTGTTTCGACAGGCGTAACCGGATGTGATTGGCTAAGAACAACAACAGCTGTGATTAGCATGTAGCTGACTGAGCTTTCAATGGAGAAATGTTGTGATTGTTTACGACACGTACTTAATTGTCACGTAGTGTCTTTCCGGTAGTAGTTTTCGAGCTAACGCTAACGTTAGCATATCGGCTGTAGTTATGTAGTTAGCTTGCTAAGTTAGCTTCACCCTGTAGCTCATCCAGAGGGTTAAACGTCGGAGGAAGGTGAGGAGACAGATCGATATGTAGCTCCATTGTGCTAACATTGTGCTAACATAACACACGTAAATGCTAGCAGCTACCTGAGTTTAACCTGCTGTCAGTGTTAGCGGTTTACAGGCTAAAATGTTAGCCTCGGCTGCTTCATGAAACGTTTTACATCCAAACCAACTCGGACTTCGTTGCTATATTAATTTCGAGAAGTTATTGTGGAAACATTTTGGGGATAAAGTATGGCTGACGACCCCCAGAGGAACTTCCGGTCTGCTTATTATGAGAAGGTGGGCTTCAGGGGAGTGGAGGAGAAGAAGTCCCTGGAGATCCTGCTGAAGGATCATCCTCTGGGTAGGTGCGGGGTAACACCCAGTGGGTTTCAGGAGGGGGTGGTTTGTGATCAGGTCGTCTTCTCCACAGATCTGGACAAGCTGAGCACCTTCAGCCAGAGGTTCCCCCTCCCGTCCATGTACAGGATCCACGTGTGGAAGGTGTTGTTGGGTAAGACACCTGAACTCACTTCCTTATTAGTTGGCCGTTAGCTCTAGTGTTGAACTCAAATCAAAGATCATCCAGATTTTCCTCTCTAGTGATTTCATTGACGAAAACGGTCACAATAGAGCACATTTTATCTTATAAAGTCAGCTTAATACCAGAGTCCTGTTTCCTTAATTCTAAGGCCATGATTTTGGCCGCATATAAAAAAATTTTTGCGTCCACATGTAACCGCGTAGGTGCGCTGATCAACACGTTTATAAGCAGAACACCTCCGTGACAACTCCGAGAATGACAGGAGAGAGGACCAGTACGTGTGGAAAGTCGACCTCCATCACAGAGTTCTCCCACCAGCAGGCAGAGCAACCCGGTCCGACCCAGAACTGATGTCGGCATCTTTGGCGAGGAACATGAATGAGTGAATGAATTAATAAATAAATATATGAACTTTATGACTCAAAGAAAGAAATAAACAAACAAATATCCAACTGTCAGCATGTTTATCAACGCGTCTTCGACGTGGAGCTCTTCTACGTCAGAAAATAGCTGCTTTTAACTCCGTCCATTCTGTGTGTGCGTGTAGACACGGGTCACACAAGCTGACGTCACAGTGGTTTTCGTCGCAAGGAGACGCCCCCAGGATAGAAAAAGTTTCGGTTACAGCGTCCACACGACAACGCAGTTTAAAAAACACTTCACTTTGGGCGGCGTTTTCGTCCCGAATATCTGCGTTGTTGTGTGGACGGAAGGAGGAACCGTAAGAAAAAAGTCGCACTTTCAAAACGTGTGGACGGGGCCGAAGAGGCATCAGCAAACAAACACAGTCCTATCCCCCTCCAGGGATCTTGCCCCCCCACAGTGACTCTCACACCCGGGTTGGCAGCTACAGGAAGGGCCAGTACCAGGACATCCTGGAGGGCTTGGAGGTGATGAGATACATCAACTCCTGCACTCCTTCCACCCACATCTACCTGCGCATGTTCCAGCTGGAGGGCCAGCTGCTCCCCCGCTGCTCGGAGACCTCTCCCCCGGTGAGGCGAAGCGTCGTTAACGCAGTGCATTGTGGGTCTACCCCCAGCGCTTTGAGATGTGCTCCTGTTGTTTCAGGATGAAGAGAACGAGGACTTCCTGTCGATCGCTCGAGCCATGGAGGAGATCGTGGACGATCCTGTGGACTGCTACTGGCTGATCAAGTGCTTTGTGAACCAGTTCCAGGCAAAGTTTGGAGATTCTCTGCCCCACCTGGTTAGTGTTACAGAAAAAAAGGACTTCTTTTGGTGGGGGTGACTTGAATGAATAAAGATTCAGCTGCTTCCTTCTCTGCTGCAGCCGAAGAGCCTGGAGCATTACCTGAGTCAGGAGGAGCCCCGCCTGCTGACGCACCTGAGGAACAGCGGCGCCCTCGCTCTGCTGCCCTACAGCCTCTGGTTCAGGCGATGCTTCGCCGGCTGCTTCCCCGAATCCAGCCTGCAGAGGTGGGTTTATGAGATAAAATAATAATCCTTTATTGTACCACAGGGGGGAAATTTGTGCGATCAGGGGGGGGGGCAGGAAGGACCTGCGATAGCGTTCCTTCACACATCTCGGGTGAAGCAACCTATCGCTGAAGGAGCTCTCCAGTGATCTCAGTGTGCCCTGCAGAGGGTGGGAGTGGTTCTTCATCATCAATGACAGCTTGGCTGTCCTCCTCCTCTCCACCACCACCTCCACTGAGTCCAGGGAGCATCCTAGGACAGAACCCGCCTTTTTAATCAGCCTGTCCTGTCCATATATATTTGTATATGTGTGTGTGTGTGCATGACTTTTAAAGTTTGAACTTGTTCCTTGTGTTTGGCTGGTTGGGTTCAGGGTGTGGGACAAGGTGATCAGCGGCTCCTGTAAGATCCTGGTGTTTGTGGCCCTGGAGATTCTGCTGAGCTACAAGATCGTGCTGATGGGCATCAGCCGGCCCGAAGGCGTGGCCAAGTTCCTCTGCAACGTGAGTAGATGACAGCCAGCCAATAGGAGCGACTGTTTTGGTTTTCCTCTTGATAACATTTCCCTTCCAGATCCCGCAGGAGAACACGGACGCCATCGTGACCAAAGCCATCGACCTGTGGCACAAATACTGCGGCACTCCGATGCACGCCGTGTAACCACAGCAAGCTGGGCCCAGAGGTGAGCTGCTTTCCCACAATACATCAGGACTTCACTCCGTTTAGGGACTGCGCTGTTCTGTGTGGGAATTTCTACTGATGGGATCAAACAGGAAATTTTCATCAACCCGGAGATGTGGGATTTTCTTCCTGTTAGAGGAATCATTTAAAGAATCGACTCTCCTTCCTGCTCAACAACAGCTTCTGAGTTCACAAAACATTTTTGGAGCCTCGTCCTTGCTGCGTTAAACCAAACAAGTGGAACCGATGGCAACTTGTTTTAAAGTCGCTTAAAATGTTTACGTGTTGTTATACGTGAGCTTCTGAACACGAGGCTCTGATGAGAACCGATCAGCTTTCAGTTTGAAAAGCGTATCAATAAATAATAAATAAGTTTTATCTGTCAAACGTATTCAGTTCTGTTTAGCGTTGAGACTCCGTTAATGTCTTGTTGATGAAGAAACAGATGGACGTTAAAATTGACGGATGTGAATCTACAGGAAGGCCAGGAAGCATAAAAGTTCTTTTATAATATTTTTTTCTTTAAGAAACTGCATACAGCATCAAAGACAATAAATTAATACCCACATGCAGTTTTTCTGCTTTACAAAAACATCTGAAAAGTCTTGATTTCTTTCTTCACTATGTACAAGTCTCATAATTCTGACAATATGACACACACACAAACACACACACACACAGACAGCAGATCAACCAGTGCTCCCATTAATGTGGTCATGGACTGTAAACAAAACAGAAGGTGGCGCTGTTTTCTTACATTGTACCGCCTGAAGAATGAAGTGCTAAGATAAAAGTCTGTGAGTTCAGTAACGTCTCGACACGTCTACGGATGATTCTCCGAAACGAAACGAGTGAATTTGGCAACTTTTAAATCCCTGTAAGCGATCCCGTCGGCTCGGCGACGCACCGGGTTACTGAACTCTCACCCCGGGGTGCGTTCCACATCTCGACTTCCTCAGCAAGTCTCGTTGCTTTGGTTCAAAAGGAAAGTCCGAATGGTTTGGAACGCAGCCCACCAAAAATAGAACGCAAAGTTGAAATTATTGCTCAGTTGATTGGCGCGTGTGTTCGTGTGTTCCATCGCTCACCGGCTTGTAGATTTTATCAACATTTTGGCGAAAGATTCAGCTGCTGACAAAAACGTCCTCCTAGAGGAGAAACGCACCAACGTAATCACGCCCCCATCGGGAAAAAAAACACATCCAGCTGACAAAGGAAAACGGTGAAAGGCCAGAAAACAACCCCTGTGTTGAAAAAAAGTTTCATCGTCGCCCCCGGTCTCCAGATTGGCACAGACTCTGTTTTTATCTTCAAAAACTTCTTTGCTCAAAAGTCCTGCAAAGTAAAAACCACCTCATCGTCGTAGAAAACAAATAGCTTTTGAACGTCAAGAAGTTTGTTAAATCTCCACTAGGGGGAGTGGAGGGGGAAAAGGCGCTCGATTGGACCGCCTGAAGTGTTTGCCCACGTTTCCATGAACGCAGGTTGTGCTGCCAGGTAGACGCTGACTCTGAGGCGCCGGTGTTCAGTGTAGGACGATCGAAACGTGGCCCAGGAGCGTCAGACCCGCCTTAAGGTCGGTGAAACCTGCAGGGAGAAATCATGACGACAAAGTAAACGATGGTTTCTTATGCTAGGGGCGTGGCTTGGGTTTGGAGCCAACGAACGTCAGTCGAACTTGTCATCTGTTGGGTTGTACTTTTAGGACCTGAGGACCTTTGGGACTGGTTTTAATCCGAACATCCAAAACTGACTCCGAAACATAAGCTGCCATAAGCGGCATCGAGAGTGCTAACGGTAAATCTCACCTGGTGAAATGGCGACTGGACTCGTGCACCTCCATCTCTGTGCTTTTGAACTCGTTCAGCTCCTTCCGGATGGCAGCCTGAACAGCAAAAACAGATACTTCGTTAGAAACCACGGTCGTTCAAATGGTCCAGGATCGATCGCGTTCGTCCGCCTACGACCTTATCTGCGGCCGTGAGCCGGGTCCACGGCTTGTCGGCCCTCCGGTCGTAGTCCTGAGCCTCGGCCACCTCCACGTAGTCGCTGAAGCGGATCAGGATCTTAGCCTCCCTCAGCTCCTCCACCGTCGGCCTCTGACTAAGCTGGAGGATGCGAGAAAGGAGGCGCATCAGTCCGATCGAGTTTGTTAGGATGACGAGAAACGGGCCGGCTAGAAGCGTTCTACCTTTCTGGACAGGTGTCTCTTGATCTCCCTCTTCTCCTCCTGCTCCTCCTGATCGTTTCGAGCTTACAGGAAGTAAAAAGACGAGACGATCAGAGCAGGCGTGGCGTTGTTCTCCTGCTCTGTGGATTTACTCACGTTTGAGGATGTTCCTCTGCTCTAGTTCCTCTGCTGTCGGCCTCTGGCTCAGACGCCTGAAAGACAGACGTCAGGTTGACTACGTCTATCTCTAGAGCTGGTTCTGCTAACGCCGGTCCCACTGGAGGCTCACCTGGTCAGCTTGGTGGCCGTCTGCTGTCGGGACTCAAGCCTCTCCTGGTCTGACTGTAGCTGCAGAATGTTCTTCTCCTCCAGCTCCCTCTTTGACGGACGGTTACTCAACTTGATGGCCAGCGAGTCCTTTCGTAGAACCTTCATGGCCAGTGTGCCTTCAAGGATCATAGAAGAAAAAAGAGGCTAGCAGAGCCCAATCGATTGATCTGTCCTGTCCAACGCTGCAGCTCTGTGGTGCCTGTCAGCCCTTTGTAGCTGATTATTTTGGTTTGACATCACATTTCCTGATTGATTGAGTCTTTCCATAAACAGTATTGATGCAATTGTTGCCACAGCAACCAAACAGGACACGGTTAGCTGTGCGCTTGTGAGCATTTAGCAGCTAAACCATGAGCTGAGGTACATTTTAGCATGAATACCTTTATATGGTGAGAGTGATTGGAGATTCCAGGGTGATTCTAATTGTGTTTCTGCCCCCTAGTGGCCAAATTGTGCCATTGTGATAATCAAGTGTTTCCTTGATATTAAGGTATGATGACTCATTATTGGGGGCGGCATGGTGGTGCAGTGGTTAGCGCTGCTGCCTCACAACACGGCGGACCCGGGTTCGAGTCCCGCTCTGTGCGGAGTTCGCATGCTCTCCCCGTATTGCCCGTAGGAATGAGTGTGTGTGTGTGCATGGTCTTTGTCTGTGGCTCCGCGGTGCACTGGCGTCGTGCCCGGAGTGTCCCCCGCCTTACGCCCCATGCCGCTGGGACGGATATAGCGGTGGTAATCTGAAGATGACTGACTGACTCATTATTGGATCTGTAACGGATTATGAATGTTTTAGTCTACTTAAATTATTGAAATTTATAACTTTAATGCCAATATTTTTAATTTTACTACAAATGTGTATCGGTTCCAGATGTCGGTGGAATGATTTACTAGAAAAAGAAAAGACTTACTTGTGAGCAACGTATCATCCTCATCTTCCTCCTCATCATCGTCCTCCTCCTCCTCTTCGTCATCTTCTTCCTCCTCCTCCTCTTCCTCCTCCTCTTTGTACATACACGGCATGTCTTCGTAGTCTGCCTCGTCGGGAAGGTTCTCTTTGTCGTCGCACTCGATCATCACCGCAGGAACGGCGTGCATCATGGAGCTGTGTAGGGAAGGGGGGGTCGGTGTTGTAGGACGGTGATGATGATGATGATGACAACAATGTGAAAGACTAAGGTCCAACAGGTGCTTTTAATGAAACAATAAGCCATAAAAAATATCCAGATCTATCTCTTGATCCAAATCTGTACCGTAATTCCATGACACAGGCTCCACCCACTTCCCTAAAGGCTCCACCCACTTCCCTAAAGTTACTGTTGCTAACCAGGATGTTGGAGACTAAAAATACCAGTGTTAGCTCATCTTTACCGGCGTTAGCTCGTCTTAGCTCGTCTTTGGCCCAAACCTGCGGTCCTCACCTCTCAAACCTCTGCATGGTGAGCGCCAGCGTCTTGTTGAGCTCCTCTATGATCCGGCTGGGGGGGTGGAGCGTGACTGGCAGCGTCCCGTACTGTAGGGTGTGGCCACCCACTGGAGCATGGCTTGGCGGGGCGGGGCACTTCTGGAAGGTGAGCAAGGAGGTCTCCATGCTCCCTGCAGGTACGGAGATCATGAGCTTCTTTGGAGGTAGAGGAGGCGACAACTTCATCGACAGCTTCACTAGGGCGTCGTCTGTGGGAGAGGGGCGGAGTCAGGGGAATGGACGCGCCTTCAAGCACAGACGGCGGCGTCGGAGCTCACCTGTGATGTGATTAGGTAGCCTGTTGAAGGGTTTGGGCGGTAGCGCAGGAGGTTGTTTGTGTAGCATCGGAGGTCTGGGTTCGGCGCCGTCCGCCGGGTACGCGCTGGACTTCTTTGTTGGCGGAGCCTTGATGGATTTGAGGGAGTGGTCCTGTTGGCGTTCACCCTCACTTAGCATCTGCAACTCTAGAGAGGAGTCAGGTGGAGCTCCATGACAGTGGAGGCGGGACTTTCGTGGGTTCCCCCCCCTACCTCCAGCTCCCTCCATCGGGTCGGCACCGTCCGACTCCGACGGGTCGGATCCCAGCTCCGGGGAACGGCCGTTCTCCATCGACACCTCCTCCCGCTCAGCCGAGGCGGAGCCATCTAAGACAAGAGGCGGTCCTTAAAAACCTGGTTCAGCAGAAGAACCGGTCCAGATCCAGATCTGTGATCCAGATCAAACAGGATTACCTTTGTCGTGAACCTCCTTCAGGACCCCCTTCTTGATGAGCTCCTCTCTGCTCTGCCGGGTGGACATCTTCCTCTCCAGCGCTGGGGGGAGGACAGGAGACGTCAGATCAGGGTCAGACAGGACTGATCAGTGAACCTGGCCGGAGGCGGTTGCTGCGGCGACGGGAGAAGCAGAGAATGCCCGCTATGATGCGTTCGGGTGCTCACCGGCAGACGTCTGCTTGAACTTCTCGCTCTTCTTCTTCCTCCACTTCCAGGGCTTGAACAGACGGCCCAGCGTGGCGAACTTGCTGCGCCGCCGGATGGGAGGCGTGTGCGTGCCCGGCACCAGCGAATCAGAGCGCATCGCTGCCAAACGCTCTGCCTCTTCAGCTGCAAAACAAACATGTAAACAACTTGGATAAAAGTGTGTGAACGATCAGGTGGCGATCGTTTTAACGTTCAGCTTTCTTGTATCCGGTGTGAAATGTTTCCCCGTCTGTGACGGAGGTGTGGGGCCATGGATAAAACAAACACACCCTCCACCACACAGAATCTTCACCAACAACCTCCTGTTTGAGTTCTCTGTGTCGTCCTGGTGTGAAAAACAGACTCAAAACTTCCCCGGAAAAATAAAGCAAAAAGCTCCACCTCTGTCAGGTATCTTGGACCAATCAGAGCACAGCTTCTGATCACAGATATATAATCAATGACTTCAGAAAACAGAATGGAAGCAGAATTCTAATAGGATAGAAAAGTTTGTCATCGGCCCCGGAGCAGGACGAATTAATGATTAATAATAAAAGTTTGTTTTGTCTTTAAACTAACAGGAAAGGAGGTTCTGGTGTCAACACTTGTTTATTAGTAGACAGATATAGTTTATTTGTAACAGATATAGTTATAAGTACATGCTTTATATTTACAAGTATGAAATTGATCGTGAATTGTTGTCCTGGGATGTCATTTGCTCTTATTTTGTGAATATTACTGAAATTAATAATTACTATCTAATACACAAGAAAAAAAGACACATTAAAATATTTGTGTGTTTCTATAAAGATTTTTTCTTTGCAATTTTTATGTCGATCAGTTTATTTTGGGTTCTACATCATATAGCAGGCATAGCCGGCTAAGCTAATCATGTAAGGAATGAAGTCATACAGCTCTAAACGCTTTATTTTACCACAACAATAAAGTTATTAGTTTCACAGTTTATTTAAGATAAAACACTAAAACGACTCAGCAGCGTTAGCGCTTTACATATATTTTGAAATGCGTTGTTACTTCCGGGTGAAATGTTTATATCCTGACCCGTGTCACGCCTCCACAGATTCGACCAATCACGGCCGGGTTTTAACGGGCGCCTGGTGATGGCAGCCAATCAGATCGAAGCAGGTTGTTCACGTGACAGTTTTTAAATTGTTGTACATTATTTCTACTCGTTTATTATAATGTTTTGAGTTTATTTTATGTGCAATTACATACTTAAATTTTCTATCCTTTTCACTGTTATTACTACAATTATTACCACAATTTCAATTATTATTACAATTTTGACTTTTTAAAACAAAACATTTGTAATACTAATCTGATTTCTTTACACCTTATTCTGAATTCTGGTGTTATTTGTTTTCAACAAAAATATTTCTAAAGTACCTGAATCCTGCTTATATTAAAAAAAAATACCAAAAGTGCTTCAAGGAAACAAACTAATGAGTGAATTATAAATTAAAAGCAACAGAATCAGATTCTAAAAACAGAGGAACTCAGACTGCAGCGGGTCAGGTTGTCAAGAGAACTGGTTCCACACGTTGGACCTTCAGCAGACCGCAGTTACTGATGATCGCCAACAGGTGGCGCTCACTCAGATAACTCAACAAAACACAAGAAGCCAGAGAAATTTCCTACTCATGAGGACTTCGCTCCTCATCTTCATCACCTTCATCTTCATCACCTCACGGGGTTCAGTCTGTTCTCTGAAGCCTCAGGAGACGTGAGCTTAAAGACGTTAATCAATAAATCCATCAATAAATCCATCAATAAATCCATCGTCTCTCCTGCAGCTGGTAGAAACAGGTCGGCCTGCAGTAGGATTCACATCGATCGGCCTCCAGGACGCCGTCAGGTGTTTGACAGCAGCACCATCATCTCCTCCTCAGCAGCAGAGGTGCATGATGGGAAGGGTGTGCTGTTTTAATGACGTTGTGATTTAAGAAGCAGCATGTAGCCGTCAGCAGCTCGGTCTGGATCGGTCTCTCAAGCAGCCGAGTGGTATTTGTGTCCTCCTGCTAGACAACAAATGAAGGCGGCGGTGGAAGCGTGACCTCCTTACAGGAAGCAAAAATAGCTTCACAAAAAATTGGAACCACAACAGCGACTTACAAAGAAATGTGTCACCAAGAGGAGGGTTTAAACGAGACGTCGTGATTATAAAGACGTCAGGCAGCCGATGGGGACGCGTTTAGCTAACACGCTGCAAAAACAATCATCTGAAAGCCCCGCCTCCCGTCAGGAAATCACAAAAAAACTTAAAATAGAAACGAATCATAGAGGAAGACGACACATCTTAGCCTTTTCATGAGAGAACTCAGTTCATACCACTGTCTGGTTCTGGTCTGGATCTCCATCAGCTCCAGACCTTCATCACTGCTGACCCAGAAGATCCAGAACAGACGCTCCAGCAGCTTAGAACAGTTCTGGATCAGACCCAGCAGCTTTGAGGTGTTCTGTGGAGTCATGAACCAAAGAGAATGAAGATCCGGGCAGACCCCAGAGTCCACGATGTGGTTCCACAAGACGTTCTGGATCATTTAAGAGGCTTCTCCAGACTGGAACCCATAGAAAACCTCTGGTGGATGTGAAGGCGGCGGCTGCTCTAGGAAAAGCAGAAACATTCCAGAAGTGGAGGATCTGGATCAGATGCCTCAGGAACCAGAAGCTGGATCTGGATCTGGATCTGGATGTAAAGGGTTTCTAGAAAAACTGTAGATTCTGGTGGTTCCGGACTGGACCATCAGAAAATGATGGACCTCAAATGAAACCCGAACATCCGACTGACCGACCACATCCTACCAACCAACCGCGGCACCATCAGAACCTTGACCCATGATTTGTTTCTACGTGTAAAAAGAAAGAACAGTGAGGTATAAAAGAAGCTGGTCGTTTTTTAAAGCCTCACATAAACACAGCTGATTATTGATCCGGTCCAGACGTCACATGTCCGGGCCTCAACAGCTGTCTATCGAATGAAAATGTGCTGATCAATAAGACCGATGCTGTCAGACTTCATGCCTCTAAGCTGTTAGCATACAGCTGTTGATTGAACCTGCAGTCCTTCTAACGACCAGCAGAGGTCTCCTTAACTTAACTCCATAGAAAAAATTACGTTTTTGGATAATTATCATGTAGAGAATCAAATTAGCTGGTGCTTTTATTTTGAAATTTCATTCATTTCCATTGTTTCAAGCAAACAAACAAAACCCAGACCATCTTTTTGATCCAAACCAAAGCCGCGGCCGTTAGTGTCTGTGTGATTAATGGAGGGCAGACACTATTTCTGATGAACATTAACTCCTCGCCTCCTCCTGTCTCCTTCAGAATAAAAGCATTAATCATTCTCTGGGTCCTGAAGGCGCTGCTGCTAAATCAGAGGTGTCAGGATTAGACTGGATGGAAAGATTCAAATGATGTCCAATGACAGACTGTCCTCTAATAGGGATGAAACTAATGAAGGGGGGGTTGTTTGTTTGTTGTTGTTTTTGTCATTGTTGCCCCATCGACAGACATGGGGCAACTGAACAAAGGTGTGACTGGATGAGGGAGGAGGAAGTTCCAAGATGTCTCTTCCTCCTCGTAGTCTTTCACACACACCCTCCCCCCAACACAATACAGAGCGACAGTGGGTGTGTGTCGTTTGTTTGTACGTGTGTGTGATGCTATCGCAGGGACGTGAGTCATCCCTCTCACACGGCGGCTCGTCGGGTTCGTCGGCCGTCTCCTCGGATGCAGACGGATGGAAGAGAAGAAGCGTCTCACACCTCATGAAGACCAGCGTGACGCCCCCCCCCCAAACCCACCATAGGACACCAGCTGAGAGTCTTAGTGGAGAACCTTCCCTGGCTCAGGTTCTCCTCTCAGCACAATGGTTGGCTTGTCTGAGCTGAATGGAACCAGCCCCATGCCAGCAGAGGAGGAGGAGGTGGGAGGGGTTCCAATGTTTTGTTGAAAGATGGGGGGGGCAGGAAGTACTAAAGCTCTCCCAGTTCTTCTGGCTCTGTCCCTGCTCCTCTCCTTTAACCCTTTCATTCAGGTCTCTACATTCCAATCCGAGCACAGCGAGGCCTGCCTCTTGCTCTTTGCTGAGGAAGCATCCACGGTGCTCTTCAGCCCGTTTTGGCTCATTGTTTTGGTTGAGTCCAACTCTCAGCTGGTCTCACTTCTAGCTGTTTCTGACTCTCCAACATGACCCGTGTCTTCTGTGGACGGACACCAGAAGACGCGACCTGGGAATAAACGGGTTCAGAACGAGGCGACCGTCTGATGTCGGGTCAACAAGTGGACGGAAATGCGACTCACAGTGAGAGTTCCTGTCGCTGTCGTGTTGGTGTGTATGTAGGTGACGGTTGCCAAACACATTAGCCTCAAATCCATAATGCATCAGAGCCACGCTCTCGTCTGCCCCCGGCAGACACAAACATTCACAACCAACGGGTCGGTTCCACCATCAGGAAAACAGATCTGACAGCAGGGGGCGGTCTCAGGTGGCGTTTGACTCCACGCCTTCCTGATATTTCATTGAAACACACACATGTTATGTAGAACAACGATAACCTGAAGGACACACAACAGGGCGTGGACCCCAGCCCCTTCCATTCCGTCCAATCCCTGCCCAAACCAAACCAATGAGCTTCCTGCTCTCCTTTAGCCTTCAGTTTCTCAGCCTCACCACGACCCCGAAACTAAAGACACAACACAAAAAGAATCGTATCAGCAGCCAATGACACGGCAGGGTTACCACCCTTTACTCCCTGCTAGCATCAATTTAGCATTCCTAGCGAAGTATGAACCGAGAGAACCAGATTATTTCCTGTTGAGGAGCCGCACCTGAACTTTATCCCATCCCTGTCGTTTGGTTTCGACAGCCATCATCCATCAAAGTCCAAACGTGCAGGAAATGAGTGGGGGCTCATATCTGGGAGGAGGGGGCTGTATTTCAGCTAAACACATGAAGTAAACGGCGATCGAGGGAGTGGGCGATTCCACCGGCGTCACAAAAACACGAAGATGGGAAAGGAAGGGAATACATGAATACATACACAAACAAAGAATAGAACTACTCTTGCTGAGGAGGCTAAGCTAATCTCGCTAAGATGAAGGGGTTAATAGCAAAACAGAACGCAGAGGAAGCTTTGACGAAGAGGAGAGGGCGGCTGAGAGAGATTATGAGAAGGTTGGGTCTGAACTCATGAGTCATGAAGGGTCTAAACGGACTAACGGAGGCCAGGAGGGGTGATTACAGGGCAAACATGTGAGACTATCCTGAGCTCATTAGCATTTATGTAAGGCTGGATTTTCTCCTGACAACAAACGAGCAGAAAACACGACCAGAAGTTACGAGTTTTTAAAGTCTTTGTTGTTTCGCTTCATATTTTTGGATTAAATTGGCAGAAAATGAAGATTTACTTTGGCCTCCTCATTCTGGTGGGATTATGTCTGACTCACAGCGACCGACACGAGGAGGCGTTCGTCGTTCCTCCACTTTGTGTGGGATTTATAAAAGATTTTTATTTAGAATATACAGTGCACCCTCGCACATTCGCGCATCAACGCTCGCGACTTTGCTTCATCGCGGATTTTTGGTCGGCAGTCACGTGATACCGTACACTCATTCTATTGGCTGACAGCATCCGGAAGTGCGCTTGGTTCTGTGAATCTCGGACTTCCATGAGACAAAAAAGTGCTTTAAACAGTCTATCAGAGTGTGGGAAAAAGTAAAACAGATAGAAGGTGGTTTAATATCAGTATGGGGGGGGTTCACAAACGTTTAAATTACTGCAAATAATAAGAAATAGTTTGTCACCCAATCGTGGAATTCATTAATCGCGTGTGGTTCCTGGAACGTATTTGGGTGGACTGTAAATTCAGTTTGAAAGATGTGGTTCTGTTCATCTGACATCAGGCATCTGGGTTGATTGCATCGGCAAATACAACTTTTAATCAGTAATATCATAAAATGTCATTTTAGCCTTTGATTTTTATATTTTATCCAAATGACTCACTGAGATTTTGAAAGAAATTAAACCTGCCTTTTAACAGGCAGAACCCCCCGGCCAGACCCAGGCCATCTGACTATCCAAGTGAAGTTATTATAATAGATAGAAGGATGAATGGATGGATGGATGGATGGATGGATGAAAATGAGGAAAAAGCAGCACAGCACCACCTGACCCGGATCTGTCTCTGGAGGGGGGGTGTTCTAGGGGGTGGGTCGCTCACAGTTGGAACACCGCAGCTCATAAACGCGTAGTGATGATCACCAATAGACAACATTTGCGCAAATCCTCCAGGCATCTTCAGCACCGCGGGGCCGTGGACAGCTGACCTGAAAGACGCCCCCCCCCCCTCGGTGATGGGGCGGGGGGGCGGGTCCACGGAAGAATTCAAAACGGACATGCATGAAATTACCAAAACCGATCCACCAAGATGCTGATGATCCTGATCCCGTGACCATGGCAACAAAGGAAACAATTACTGATCGACGCAGCAGAAGCGCGCCCACCCCCTCCCACGCCCCCCCCCCCCCAACCGAATGCAATAATAGTAATAATGCGTTTAGGATACTGAGGACCGGAGGTGGTCCGGTTTGCACCGAGGTGGAGCCCTGTCGCAGCCACCCGTCATCCCGCAGGGCTTCCAGGAAATAGCCGTGTCCCGCGGCATCACACGCACAGCTGGACCGCAAGAGTTTACGTGGGAGATTGTCGCCGTGCGTGATTCACCGCCGTCCTTCCAGGTGCAGCCGAGCACCGCGGGTACCGTCTCCGCACGGTGATGCGTGGGAACTGTCGTGAAGGCGTGAAGCGCGTGCTCCCGCATCACCCCGACACGCGCCACCCTACCTGTCTCCAGGTGCAGGGAGATGCGCGCCTCGTTGATGTAGGGCGTGTCGCTCTTGGACCGGACCCTCCGGATCGGCCTGCGGTCTACCTCCTCCTCCGGGGCCGCCGCCATGTTCGGCCAGCCGGGCAGCGCGACTGCGAGAGACTCGGCGCCGCAGCAGCCGCTCGTGCACCCGCCTGGTAGTCGGTGTGGGAGGGGGGAGGAGGGTCGGGGGGGGGGGGGGTAGGACGGGAGAGAGTGAGTCTGGGATCTATTTCAAGTTCTAACGAGAACACCAATAGAAATAGATGAGGCTCCTCTCTGCAGGAGAGATCATCAATCAATCATCAATCAATTATCAGCAACAACTCTGATTGATTATATGATTTTATTAAGCAAATATTGCGAATTATTTCTGTTATGGCGTCAAAATTAGGTTTTGTCTGTAAATGAAAAAAAAATTCAGACAACCTTTAAATCAATCAAGTAAGCATCGTGGGTTTATTATTATTATTAGAGATGTTGGGGTCCGGCCACACAAGTAAGATTTTTCCATTATTTTAAATAATAATCTGTTCTTAATTATTAAAAACCCACCGCTCTTCAGGTTCACTAGCCACTAATCACATTAAAATCTTTCATTCAATCATCATTATTATTATCATCATCATTATTATTATTATATCTCTGTTATTATTATTATATCTCTATTATTTAATATTATTAATATTATTACTATTATTATATTCTAAAAAAATATTATTTATTATTATTACTTTTATATATTTATCTCGGTAATAAAGTCAAACCAGCAGGTTGATTCCTGATTTATGTATTTTTTTATTTGATAAATCAAACTTTATTGTTCATTAATTTGAACAGGAAAGAGCAGTAATCCGTCTCTCCTCCCTGCAGAGCCTCCCTGCAGACGACCACGCCCTCTGCTGGTCAGACGACATCAGTGTCGCTCACATCTCCGCTCCTCTTCCATTGGCTCCTGCCTCAACCAATCAGCGTGCCCCAAGCCGGCTCGTGGGTGACTCAAAACACCGACTGGTTTCCTGTTGTCCTCACTGACTGCCTTCCGTCTGTCAGGTGAGTAGTTAGCATTATCGTCGTTAGCAACAGTTAACCGGCATGACGTCATCACCGGCACCTAGCTTCTTATGCTACGAACGTGCGCGCGCGAGCCTCTAGCGAACCGGCTCGGACTGTTAGCCTCCTCTAGGTAGCACCCCTCACCGGTAGCACCCCTCACCGGAAGCACCCCTCACCGGAAGCACCCCTCACCGGAAGCACCCCTCACCGGAAGCTAACAGGCCGTCGTAGCTAATGTTCCACGGTGGCTCGCGGGCAGACAGGTGACCGGAACGATGCTACGTCACCAGGGGACTCACACCGGCAGCTCGCGCGCACGCTAGAACGGCTAAACACAGGAACTAGCATGTTAGCATTGTGTTTGTTTATGCTAACACGGGTTGTTTGTCCTGCGTTTATTCACATGAGACCATATATGGTCATTTTTAATCTTATATTATTATTTAATATTCTTATTATTACGATTATTTTGTATTTTTATATTTTTTATACTGTTTTTTTGTATTTTTAAATATTATTTTTATTTTATAATTTTATCTCATTATTTCCCAACAGATGGTTGTGCGTCGATTGGCCCACAGAGGCGTCTTCAACTCCCACCTGTGTGACCTCCTGAAACCCCCTTGGCGTCGCCCCATCATGGCGCGCCCCAGCTCAGGTGCTCCTCGCCTTTCCTGGTTCATCTTCTTCCTCATGCCACACATTTCTCTGACGGTCTGTTTGCATTCCTGTGCTTTTTTTTAAAATTTATTTATTTATTTTCAGACCTGGCAGCTTTCAGGGAGATTTTCTCCAAGTCCAAGAATGTGGTGGTCCTCACCGGGGCGGGCGTGAGCGCCGAGAGCGGGGTCCCCACATTCCGGGGGGCCGGAGGCTACTGGAGGAAATGGCAAGCACCGGTAGGAAGCCTGATCTGGTTCTAGTCCGACAAGAACAGTTCTGGGAGTGTATTTATTGGATATTTCCCACAAGTCCCTCTTCGCGTGTTCGTCCTGCAGACGCTGGCGACCCCGGAGGCCTTCTCCAGTAACCCGTCCCGCGTCTGGGAGTTCTACCACTACCGCCGCGAGGTCATGCTCACCAAAACGCCCAACCCGGCCCACGTGGCCATCGCCGAGTGCGAGGAGCGTCTGAGCAAACGTGGACGTAAAGTCACGGTCGTCACGCAGAACATCGACGAGCTCCACCGCCGCGCCGGATCCAAAAATGTCCTGGAACTCCACGGTGAGTACGTCGCCGTGGAGACGCCGGCGAGGACCGAGTCAAATCCAACATGTTGAAGTGTTAGAGTTTTAGGTGAAAATCTGTTTAGGGTGGATCTTTTATATAAAGATAAAATCAAAATCAGAATTTTTTTATTTTATTTTTACTGTAAGAAAAATGTTAGAAATATTACAAATAATAATAAAAATAATTCTATAATCCTCTTGAGGTTCCCTGATCTGGATTAAAATCCAGGTGAGAGGGATTAAAGCCTGTATCTGGATGTTGGTGGATGGAAACAACATCAGTGAGACCGGATCTCGTTCTCATTGGTGGAGTAAAGACGTAGCTCGTGTGTTCTTCTTTTACGTTTCTTTTCGTTCTTTATTATCGCTTACATTACTTATATATAATTTATTATACACAGGTAATATCTGCTTGTCTATTGGTTGATAAAAATATGTGGGGGTTTTTTTATAATCTAGGGGGTCTGGGACTTTTTTTAAAAGACTGGAACAAACTAAAAACGTTTTTTTTAAATGTTGTTTGACTTATGAGTTCAGTCGCGGAACGGATTTAACTCGTATCTGTAGGTTCTACTTTAGATCTGATCAGGTTTTAGTGGAGTTACGATCAATCTTAAAATAAAAATAAACCAAACTGATTCATGATTAAATGTAATTTCCCACCATAATGAATGAGGTTAATCCAATGTTTTTATAAAACACAGGAATGTGTTCATTAGTCGTAAAACGAACATGTGGAATAATCCTGGTTTTGATTTGTGGTTGTATTTAAAACAAAACGCCTGCAGCGTTAATCCACAGGTCTTTTTTTCATTGTCTGAGCCGTAATCTGGCGTCTTTGGTGTCGTTAATCCAGGAAGTCTGTTTAAAACGCGCTGCATGAGCTGTGGTCATGAAGCAGCCAATTACAAGAGCCCCATCTGCGCCGCTCTGGAGGGAAAAGGGTAAGAACTCCGTCTGATGAATTACACTGTTTTCCTCAACAATATGAAAATGTGTAATAAGAATTATCCATCATACGTGAGCGCTAAATGTCACCCCGGAAAAACGTGGAGCCAAATAAAACCTGATGACATCCTGGATAGGAGAACGCGTGACCGCGCTGAAATGTCACTTAAAACGCCGCTAATCTGACATTTAAAAGGATGTTTGTAATCCGAACAAAGGATGGAGGCGTGTTTAACGTCCCGCTAACGCTAAATCAATGCAGCCGATTGATAGATGTAGTTCTATTATTAGACGGGTTATTTCATCAGAACTTCCTGTTTGTCTTTGTATAAATTGCATCTTTTAATTAAATGTCAACTAACAAACGCTTTCTAAGAGATGACGGTTTGATTTCCAAATAAAAATCTAAATGTCGTCCGAGGCTGACAGACGGTTGGGGGCTAGTTTTGGGGGGGGAAATATAATAAATAAAAAGTCCGTTCATTTCCAAGGGTGAATCTCCAGAAACCCAGAGTTGATTTAAAGCCTTTAAGTCACGTGTCAAACTCAAGGTCCCGGGGGCCAAATGTGGCCCTCCACGTCATTTTATGTTGCCCACGAGAGCATAAAAGGTCAGAGTGTCTAATAATAAATACGTCAAATTTGTTTATTAGTTGTTTTCCCTGACGGAATCTCCTTAAGGGATCAATAAAGTTCGACTCTACTCTCTCTGGACTACATTTCCAAAACTACATTTCCCACAATGCAGTAGTTCAGCCCATTTTAACTCTGACTAAACGTTGTGAACAAAGTTAACGTCCTAACTTGTGCCTGATGTTATTTTTCTTTACTGATTGATAGTTTGATCCTTGATTGATGGAGTTCTGTGGGTTTAATAACCTGACAAATGAAAAGGATTTATGTTAGAACAGAGAAACAAACAAACATGTTTTTTTCTGTCTAACTGTAATGTTTGGAACTAGAATAAGTCAGAATTAAGGAGTAGTTACTAGTGCTGTCAGGCCATTAAAAAAATTAATCTAATTAATTACAGGATTTGTAATTAGTTAATCTAATGAATCGCATTTTAATCTCATACCTGCTAAAGGCCCCCAAATAAAGAATTTGAATTGTAGGACATTACAAAACTGTAGTACATGACTAATCAATAGAATACACTTGCCACTCACGATTAATTGCGTTAATTTTTATAGCACATTAATTTGCAGCGTAATTAATTAATCTGATTAACGCATTACACTGACAGCCCTACTAGTTACATTTAGTTACATTTATTAGTTACATCTGGCCCTTTGAGGACAGACATGATGCTGATGATGCCCTCAGTTTTGACATCCCTGCTTTAAGCTAATAGCATTAGCGCATTCTCGGTGAGTTAGCATGTAGCACTGGGACAGGTGTTCCAGTTCCACCTGTCTCCGGGTGTGATCGGTTCTTTCTCCCCCATCAGAGCTCCAGACCCCGACACCGATGAAGCCAACATCCCCATCCAGCACCTGCCCAGGTGAGGTTCGCTTCCCGTTAGCGCTCTGCTCTTTGCTCTCGCGTTGTGTGTGTGTGTTGAGTGTGTGTTGGCGTCTCAGGTGCGAGCAGCCGGGCTGCGCCGGCCTCCTCCGACCGGCTGTGGTTTGGTTTGGAGAGTCTCTGGACTCGGACGTCCTGCAGCGCGTGGACGCCGTGTTGGACGCCTGCGACCTCTGCCTCGTGGTGCGTTTGAGTGCTCTAAATAAAACGACGTTTCTAAATCATCTAAGATTCTGGACCTCTACTCACTTCCTGTGATCCGATCCCGCGCTGCAGGTCGGCACATCGTCCGTCGTGTATCCCGCCGCCATGTTTGCCCCCGACCTGGCGTCCAGAGGCGTCCCTGTGGCCGAGTTCAACATGGAGGACACGCCAGTCACCATGCGCTTCAAGTAGGCCCCGCCTGCCGCCATGCCCTGCCTCAGTCATACCCGTTTCCACGGTAACGTTCTCCCCTCCTCTGTCAGGTTCCACTTCCAGGGGCCCTGTGGGACCACGCTGCCCCCCGCTCTAGCGCCACACGAAACCGAAGACTAAACAGGAATGATGGACCGGACTGATGCATGATGGGAAAGCCTCTCAGTCTGCAGCCTTCACAACTGCGACGCACTTTACAAGCGTTTTCAATGCCTTCTAGTTTTAAATACTTCTTTTTAATCTCGAACATGGAGGGAATATTTCTACAGGGGGTTGCTACAGCGACACCAGCATCCGCTTACCACCATGACAATTCAAGTTCTGTTCGGAAAAAAAAGTACTAAAGATTAACACTGACTCCAAGTTGGACCTGACTCCATCTGCACTGTGAGGATCTGACAGCAGGGGGCAGTGTTCTGCTGCCGACACCTCCGGGAAAAAGTCCCTGTGTGTGTGTGTGTGTGTGTGTGTGTGTGTGTGTGTGTGTGTGTGTGTGTGTGTGTGTGTGTGTGTGTGTGTGTGATGATGAGGACGCCGTCCATCGGACTCAAACCCGCGCTGGTCGAACTGTCGGTTCTGCACATGTGTTCTCAAGGTTTGGACAGGAAGTGTTCTTTCAAAATAAATTCCTCTGATCTTCCTCAGCTTTGATGTGGGCGGAGTTTGTCTTGGTTCCCTCGTGAACCAATAGGATCTCTGTAACCCTTCATTCTTTGCAGATTGGGTTGAAATCCAGATCTTTTCTGCGAACCAAAACATCTGGAGTGACCTTGTGGGTGGAGCCTCCCCTGTAGACCCCGCCCCCTCCAGGCGTTCATCACTGAAGGTAAATTCTGTAAATGAGACGTGTGACGACTGATATTTGCTTCCTCTCGGTTAATCAGCTGTTTTCCCGTTTCGATGCCGTGAGTGTGTGTGTGTGTGTGTGTGGCGTCCATCCTCCTCCTCCCCCTCCTTGGGTACGTCTCCATCACCTGCTCATTAGAGAGAGGATGATGGTCCGACGGTCCCCCCTGACTCTGCTCCAAAAATAACAGCCAATTTCCCGCCTGTTAGGCGGCGATTTCACACCAATCTGCGTCGTCCTGCCGGCTCCGCCCGGCGGCGAGGCGGCGGCCGCGAGAGAGAGCGAGGATGAAGAGGATGTGGGTCAGGGTGTAACGTGTCTGAAACACCAGTTCTTCATCCTGTAAACGCGCCGCTGTCGTCGGGCAGCGGCGCAGTGCGACAGCGGCGCCGCGGCTCAAAGACAGTTTTAGCTGTGGTTAAAGAATAATCAATAATTCATCCAAAAAAGTAACAAATCTGGAGAAATATCTACTGATTATTGTCTTCTATTCAACATAGTGGTTAGCATGTTGTTAGCTGTTAGCCAGCAGTGAGGCCGACCAATCAGAGGCTATTTTATTGCTTTGATTGTTTCTTCAAAAAGTCAAATTAATATTTTTTTATTGCTGTTGTTTTAAATATTTTAATGTTTTTAAAGGACTCTTTATCGTCGTGGAACAATGAGCTGATTTTGTGTGACTTCCTGGGATTGGCCAGAAGTGATGATGACATCATCGCTCCAGACCATATCTGACTTGATCCATAATTTGGATTTAATGATCCCAGTTAGTCAATCTAGTTGTTCTGGTGCAAAAAATCCAAACCAACACCATCGTCACATGGTCACATGACAAGGCTCGGCCTATCAGGCGACTGATCCGCCGTTTTAATACTTCCTCCTGTCACTGAGTGACGTCAACGGACTGATGACGTCTGAGTTAAGCGATGAAGAGCGGCTGCATCGTCGGGGTTACGGTAAACGTCTCCATCAGTGTCACTGTGTCAACGGGAACCGCGTCAGGTGCTGATGTCCCACCGCTGCTTTATGAGCAGCGCCCACATGACCCCGCCCGACAGGCGCTGGCGTCAGCGTGTGTGGAGCCGTCTTTAAAAAGCAAACAGGTCTTACTGTTACTAAATTAGTTGCAAAATTTCCTCATTATATGGAAAATTAAGAAAAACTTTTAAAAATCCACCTTCCCATCAGCTCTTCTAAAATATTCACAAGTTCCACAATTTAAGCTCAAAAAATGATTTTAAATTTGACTTTTTTTAGTTTTTGTTCCCCGGCAACCGATCAGCAAAGTTTACAGAGACGTTAGCTGCTAAAGACGCTAACAGTCGTCAGAGGAGAACGAAGAACACGAAGGAGAGCGAAAATTTGATCTAACATCAAAGGGACGCGTCTAAAACCTGGTGTCATTTGTTGTATTTTCACGTGTTTTTGTTTGGATCCAAAAGGGAAAAGCAGTTAATGTTAGCATAACCTCTGAGCTAGCCTAGCTGCTAGCCTCTTTCTTCAGCGATTTCGCTGGCGTTTTCTTTGTCTTGTTGGATAATAGTTATCCTGATTTCGTGTGTGTGTGTGTGTGTGTGTGTGTGTGTGTGTGTGTGTGTGTGTGTGTGTGTGTGTGTGTGTGTGTGTGTGTGTGTGTGTTCACAACAGTGTTGTTTGACAAGCTTAGCAGGATCAGGTGCTGAGTAATCTGCTGGTAATGAGGCTCACATTGGTGTGTGTGTGTGTGTGTGTGTGTGTGTGTGTGTGTGTGTGTGTGTGAACACGTGGTCCGTTGTGTATCTTTCAATTAGGAGCAGCCCAAACACACACACACACACCTCTCCATTTGTCCCCACCCAGGATACTTGTGAAGCTCCACCCTCCTGGCGTCGCTTCACCTTCACCTCTAAATGTGTTTTCCTGCGTCCGTCCGTCCGTTTGTCGGTCTGTCGGTCGGTCGGTCGGTGGGGGTGGGGTTTAACTGAATGAAGACGACGGAGGCTGGTCGGCTTCCCTGTCGCCCCGGATCGGGTTTGGGAGTGAAAATCCTCCAGGGAAGCACTAATCCCTGACTGTCGGGAGCAATTTGATTCCGTAAGCAAAGCTTCCTCGTTCCCTCGCTCCGTCTCTATTTATAGCCCCCTTAAGCTGCTGTGTGTGCCACTGTTTACATTCAGAGCCCCCACTCTTTAGATTTAGAGCTCACCCCCCCCACACACACATCTTCCAGTCTTCCAGAGGGGGTGGGGGGGAGATGGACAGATAGATTATGAGGAAGAGGGTCAGACGGATAGAGGAGGTGAGACGGGGGGAGATGTAAAGCGACAAGCAGATCAGAGTGTGTGTTCCAGAGGGAGACGAGGGGGGAGACGAGGAAGCGTTGACATTTTGGGGGAACTCTGCGCTGGACTCATCCTCGGTCAGGACCAATAACTTCTCAACTTTCCGTCGGTTGCCTGGCAACCTAGAATTAGACCAGCACATTACTGTTGTCGAGCTGCAAATCGCTTTTTTTTTTTTTTCTCCTTACGTTGTGGATTAAAGAAAGAAACACGAGCTGCTAATCGTTTCCTCTATGCTAACATAAGCTAAGGGGTCGTGTTTATCACATCTGTTTGTTTGTTTGTTTGTTTGTTTGTGTGACAACAACAACAACCTGATGCGCGTCAGAATGACTCGTACCGTCGTGGCGATGGGACAGGCTTGAATAAAGTTTTTTTCTGTTTGGCGTCTTCCTGTCCTCTTCCTGTTTGTTCCTGGAGGTCGTCTCCACCCCCCCACAGCCCCCCCCCACCACCAACAGCTGACAAGTAGCAGTTGAAGGCAGCAGCTAACATTTAGCTCATTATGTAGATGCTAATCATCAGTTGGCGCACAGGCCAGACCCCGGGGGGAGGGGGGCTCTGGCGGCGCTGCATTCACGGTTTTAGCACACAAACAAAGCGACGGATGGACGGCGTCGGCGTAAACCGGTTATGTCATTTAAGGTGACGGAGGAGCGATGAGACACGCCCCCACTTGTGTTTCCTGCCCGGCGTCGGTAACGCAATCAGACGTGGCGCTCGCAGCTGCTTACTTCCTGTTCCAGAGGAAGTATAACGAATGGCGGGAGCTGACATCGCTTCCTGCCACGTGGGCGTGGTTTCAGACGCCCGTAAATCGTGACGCTCTCGGATTTCACTCATTAGCTTCTCTTCCGCCAGCCGAGAGTCCTGATTTCCAAACATCGATTGGGATCAATAATTCACAGCGGTGCGTTAATATTTGATGTGTGGCGGCGTGATCTTCCAGGGCAAAGCGTGAGGCGGCACACACTCGCGGCTCCCGGTGATTGTTTGTGATGATGGCGCTTCCAGAGCGCCGCGGAGACGCTGTTGAATATTTCATGCGTGGGGGGTTGACGTGTGAAGTCAACGCCGGGTCGCAGTCACCGGGGGCGTCGCCGGGTCGCGGCCCCGCCCCCCGGATCGATCGCTGCATTCACCTGCTGAGGACCATTGAGCTATTGAACCACATTTGTAGGATAGACAGCAACACCTTCATCTGACGCCTTTTTAATCCTGTCATGTGATCCAGTCCCGGCGAGTTCTTGATTTTGATTGGCTGCAGGATGAGAATTCATTTCCGCTTTGCCACCAGTTCTACAGGAATCTGCTGACTGCGGACGTTTTGGCGTCAACATTGTGAACTATTCTACACTTTTCCTCCGTCATACAAGCCCCTCCCCCTCCAGAATGGAAGGGTCTACTTCCTGATGCAAGCGTTACTTCTCGGTGAAAGTGGTAGTGGAGCGTCACTTCCTGGCAGAAGTGGATGTTACTTCCTGGTGAAAGTGGTTGTGGAGCGTTACTTCCTGGTGGAAGCGCATGTTACTACCTGATGGAAGTGGCTGTGGAGTGTTACTTCCTGGTGGAAGCGGTTGTGGAGCGTTACTTCCTGGTGGAAGCGGTTGTGGAGCGTTACTTCCTATTGGAAGCGGCTGTGGAGCGTTACTTCCTGGTGGAAGCGGCTGTGGAGCATTACTTCCTGGTGGAAGCGGATGTTACTTCCTGGTGGAAGCGGCTGTGGAGCGTTACTTCCTGGTGGAAGCGGCTGTGGAGCGTTACTTCCTGGCTGGGTTCTGTGTGTTTCCTCTTGGAGAAGATCAAATTTCTCCACAATCTTCGAGGAAGCGTTTTGACCCTTGGGATCCGTCTTGAACGGCTAGCAGCGATGATGCTAATCCCGCTAATCGTATTTCTTCATCTCGGATTCCGAACGGTCGGGTCGACCACTTCCTGCCGCCTTCGCGGCGCTGTCATGGTGACGGGCGGGAACGGAACCCATTTACCTTCCACTGGAGAGACTATTCCACCAGGATGACCCCTAATCCCACTCTACCGTCCACAGCGACTCGACGGCCTCCTAAAAGCCGAGTCATTAGGTCGTCGCTGGCGCACCGTCGGGGACGATTAGCGTCATCATCCGCCTGATGGAGGAGAATTATCCCGTCGCTGCGACTCAGAGGAGACTTAAAAGCCTCCTCTTTCCTCCGCGCCAGAAGTTGTAGATTTCTTTGTGCGTGGAAGAGTCGGGTCCGTTCCATCTTTCATCACCTTCGCGATCAGATTGAATGGTCTCCGTTGCCGCGGCAGCAGATTCTATCGTTCATTTGCATTCATCTTGAATTGTATCGCATTCATATTTCAGCCGCGTTCATGTAAAATTCTCTCATAAGCACTCGGAGGGGAAATTCATAAAGAACGCAGAACAATCTGGCAGGGCTTTTTAAAAATAAAAAAAACTTCCAGAGACGCAACTGGTGCCACATGAAAGAGGTTCTGTGTGTGTGCGTGTGTGTGTGTGTGTGTGTGTGTGTGTGCGTGTGTGTGTGTGTGTGTGTGTGTGTGTGTGTGTGTGTGTGTGTGTGTTTAAACGATGCTTGCTTTGGAAATGTTTCTCAGCTTTGCTCCAGCATCTCTTGCTGAGGGAGATGAGAGGAGCTGACACACAGAATTAAAAATATCTCTCAATAGCACTCCCACACACACACCGCAACCCAAGAGGCCACACACACTCATTCACACACACACACACACACATTCACACACACACATTCACACACAGCCTGCTGCTGAACGCTCTCTTTTTTTGTGCCTCGTCTTCCTCCGCCCCCCCCGTGCGTGTATGGATATATACATGCAATCTGCCGGGCCTTTAGGAAGACAGTAAAGTGGCGTCGCCGAGTCGTCACAGACAGATTTAAGGGAACTGAACCCCCTTTGAAAAACGGGGGTTCGGTAAACGGGCAGCAGAGACACCCGTCTGTGATGTCATCAACATTCCGAGCAGTTTAACGTTGGTGCTAACTCCTCCTGAGTTAGCAGCTAATGCTAATTCATACACGCTTTGATTCGGCGCCATTTCTGCTCGCCGTTACGCCTTTTGTTCCGCACCTTTTCGGCGGAGCGCGAAAAAGTGCGGAATTCGAGCGCCGCTCGTCTGCACTGATGTAATTAAGATGTTCGTCTTAAAAAGTACAGATCGCTGCTTCCTGTTAGAATAAATCCATGTAGCGGCGGCGGCGGCGAGCTCTTTTATCCGCTGCATAAATCTCGCCATTTATGCATGAGGTTTTGTTCCCGCGTTGATCCCTTCCGCCTGTCGGCGTGGAGCTAATTGTTCCGAGCGTAAACACACGAACGCGCTCAAGGACAGGAAATCACCTGGAACGCCCGGAGGTCGCAGGTGTGACGCCGAGTCGCGCTGACATTTCCAAACTTTATTATAAATGCATGAATTTGCGGCGTCCACACGTGCGTCTTGGCGCTCTTCGCGCCCTCCGTCTTGTTTCCCTCCAGTCACCTTTGGAAGCTTTCATGTGCGCCGCCCAATCCTTCATGCCGGAGCCTCAATTTGGAGAAATGTCAGTGAGCACAATGAGCTGGGGGGGCGGGGCCTGGCGGGGGCGCCGTGTCGCCGCGGATACGCGACGCAATCGCCTCCGGAAAAAGCGCCAGGAAGAAACTGGTGTCAGGGGAGACGGGAGACGGGTGTCGGATTGGGAAACACCTCGGCAGCGTATCAGTCACAACTGCTGGCTTCCTGCCTCTGTTGCCATGACAACGGGGGTCTGTCAAGGTATCCTGGAAGAGAAGAGGGATGGTCCAAAAAAATGTGCAGCTGTCACTTAGTTGAGCAGCGAGAGAAACGGATCTGAAAATAATCCCAAATTTTATTTTTCCAAATCTACGAGAAATTGTTAGCAGAGCGGCTTCGACCCACAGGAAGCTGAGGTTCGCCGTTAGAAACAGGAAGTCAGGAAAACGTACAAAAGGTTCGGATTTAAACCAAAAGGAAGTTGAGCTTTATTTTGTTTTAACTTTATTCAAATCACTCAGACGACATTTCTAACAGCAGAAGATGCGACCGCTGGAGGTTTCTGATTGGCTGTCGCTCTTTCAAATGAACCAATCACCTTCTTGGAAGCGTCGTGACCCACAAACGTCAGAGCCCAACCCAGACGCTGGTTGGTTCTGAACCGACCAATTAAAAGCGAGTCCGACCCTGAACGCGTTTCCATGACGATTATTGTCCAATGGTTCAGGTGTGTTCTTCGTGGATGTTGCTTACAGCTGATTGGCTGGTAAACAACCTGCTTGTTGTTTAACATTCCATCTTCAGACATTCACAGGGTGATAATGAAGCTCTTCTCGCTCTGCGGCCGATCAATTCTCATCATTGATTGGAGCTTTATCCCAACGCCAGCTGTAACACTGAATACGATCTCCGTTAGCGGGACCACCGTCGTATTCCGCGCCCCCCCCACACGAGGTCAGATTGTCTTTCCTCCTCCCGCCGTGACCCTGCTGACCTATTGATTCCTGAAGCGCCGGACGAAAGCGGATATTGACGACATACTAATTGACCGTGTGCATGTGGAGACTTCACATTGACGCCTGTGACGGCGAGACGGTCGTCAGAGATCTCCACCATCCGACGCCTCCAAGGAGACTCGGGTCCTCTGAAGGTCGAGGGTTTCACCAGGACGGTGGTTTTGCTTCTGTTCAGTTGAGGGATGTGATTTTGATTGAAGCTGAGCATCACATTAAACATGTATTGATTGTTAGCTTCAGGAGCTAATTTTTAGCGCGACAGCTCAGAACCTGCTGGACGGATGTCCGGGAGTCTGGATGGAATGATTCACGGGTCAGGAAAGAACGCCTTCAGTCAGAGAAAGTTGTGTCGAAATTCTAGAGGTTTGTTTTACGGTTCCCTTCTTGTGGAGGTGTGGTTTGGTGCACGATGGACACTAACCCAGCCTTGTGATCTGAATCTGGACCGGGATCATGCTTTGGATCCAGATCAGGATCATGCTCTGAATCCATATCAGGATCCTGCTCTGGATCCGGATCATGCTATGGATCCGGATCAGGATCATGCTCTGGATCAGGATCATGCTCTGGATCAGGCTCAGGCTCTGGATCAGGCTCTAAATCTGGATCAGGATCATGCTCTGGATCCGGATCATGCTCTGGATCCGGATCATGCTATGGATCTGGATCAGGATCAGGGTCTGAATCAGGATCATGCTCTGGATCTGGATCAGGCTCTGGATCAGGATCCGGATCAGGATCATGCTCTGGATCAGGATCATGCTCTGGATCAGGATCCGGATCAGGATCATGCTCTGGATCAGGATCATGCTGGATCCACTGCATGAATGTCTTTGCTGCTCCAGTCAAACGTGATGTGTCTGCTGATCGATATATTTTATTTCCTACTTGATCAGCTGATCAAACATTCTTTCAGATGTTGGCTTCAGAACACTATTGATCAGATCTGATTGGCGTCATTAACCCCTAGGTGCCCACACATAAACCTCCCCTCCATTGATTCCCGCTGCAGATGTGGAATGACTTCGGTTTCACGTGAAACTTTCGGTTCACGTGGGCGGAGATCAAACCACACGTGACCAAAGACGTGTGGAAATAACCACGACACTCGTGTGAAAGAAAAAAAGTTTGTGAAAACGTTGTTTGGATTTCCTTTTGAAATTTTTATTCATCTTGAACCAAACCCCAACTCGCACGTGCGAACGCGTGACTTTCACGTGACATTTTTACAGGTGAGTCCACGCACGCGAACGACACACCCCCCCTTTTCCACAACAATGGTGCATCACATTTTGGGGGGGGGGGGGGTGCGCGTCATCATCTCACACTTGCACTCAAATTTGTGCAAAAAAAAACGTGTGCGTTTCCACGCGGTCTTTGCGCGAACCGTTCACCTTTCCCGCGCGTTTGCACGCTGCGCCCTGACTCTGCAATAAAACCAAATGAGGGGAAGAGACGCGGGAAAGACCGAATCGCTGCTATATTGGACCATCCGCCCGGCGCAGCGGGGGCTATTTTTAGCCGGGAACTACATCAGCTCTGACTGCAGCGCGCCGTGGAGGGAAATCACCAGCGCTGCTCCGCGAACCAACCGCCGACCAACCGCCGCCGTTTCACACCTCAGATCGGAACACGTGGAGGGTTATTAACGCGCGTGAGGGGCGACGGGAGAGGAGAAAGTGACGCCGGGGGAGCAGTCTTGTCGGAGGGTTCGGTGCCCGCCGAGCGCAGGATGGTAACCCCGTGTGAGGCACCGCGGGTGGTCCGATAGAGGGAGGGGGGAGAGAGTGAGGTGGGGGGAGAGAGAGGCTCATTGGTCGGGCTACTTTCCTGACGACACACCAACAGTCGTCAACCTGTGGAAAGGGCGTGCGCGCTCCGCGTCTCCACGGCCACCCTCTCCCCTCTCGGACTCCGAGCTCCCACATCCAGGACGCATGAACCGGGAGAGGGTGCCAGTTCGATTCCCCGCGGAAGAAGAAGAAGGAGGAGGAGGAGGAGAGGAGCAGAAAAGTTGAAGAAGAAGGGGAGTATAGGGGGGGGAGGGTCGCGCACCGTCCCCGCTTCATGCATGGCCGGAACATGGAGGAGATGCCATTCGAAAGAGTCAAGACCCGGCGGAGGAAGGGTCACTGCCCGGCCGGCGCGCCCCTGGGAGCCATCGCCTGTGAGGACGAGTTCAACAGCCCGGAGCTGGAGGCGCTGTTCCAGAGCTACAACCTGAAGCTGGAGCAGACCGCCACCCTCAAGGCGCTGGCGGTGCTCATCGTGGCCGCGTCCGCGCTGTCGCTGGTGGAGCTGCTGTCCAGCCCGCGCCTCACCTTATCCAAGGGCTCGTACCCGGTGCACTGCGTGGTCTTCCTCTCGCTCTTCATCGTCACCAACGTCAAGTACCTGCAGGTGACGCAGCTGCAGCAGATCGCCAAGCTGTCGCTGCTGTTCAGCTTCACCTTCGCGCTGCTCTGCTGCCCGTTCCCGCTGCTGGCGCTCGGCGCGGCGGAGCCGGTGAGCGCCGCCGCCGGCGCGCCGGAGCAGGGCATGTGGCAGCTGATGCTCGTCACGCTGGTGGCCTACGTGCTGCTGCCGGTGCGGACGCTGCTGGCGGTGCTGTTCGGGGTGATGCTGGCCGCGTCCCACTTCATTGTCATAGCGACGTCCCTCAGCGGGAGGAAGCAGAGGCTGTGGAGACCGGTAAGCGGACCCTCAAGGGTTAAAAACACCAATCAAGGATCGATTCCTGCTCCCAGTTAGTTTGTAGGATTCAAGTTTCACTTTTACGCACAGCTGTGAGGAAGAGGAGGAGCTAGAGTCAGGGTTCTAGATGACCTTAAAGTGGGACTAGAACCGAATCCATCCGCCCGCCAAAAATAGATCCAAGAGGTGGAGATAAAAGCGATAAAAGCATCAAATCTGTGATGTCACTTTTATTTTTAGCGAGCGGAGGAATACAATCAGGACGAAACTCCATCCTTTTAGAAGGCTGCCTTTGACCTTTCACCTCTGACCTTTACGGAATCGATGACAGAAGGTTCATCATCCAGATTAAAGCGAGCGGCGTGATCGATAGTTCCTGATCAGTGAGTGATAATACGCTCTGTTCTTTAAGTCAGGCTGTAATCCATGCCGTTTAATCCACCCTATGGATTAATGGAGGTTCGTGACGTCTAATCCAGGATGTGTGATTGCACACATGTGGACATGTGACGCTGTTTCATGTGTGTGTGTGTGTGTGTGTGTTGCAGCTGGTGGCCAACGCCGTGCTGTTCGTCAGCGTCAACCTGTCGGGGGCCTTCGTGAGGATCCTCACCGAGCGAACGCAGAGGAAAGTCTTCCTGCAGGCGCGCAACTGCATCGAGGAGCGGCTGAGGCTGGAGGACGAGAACGAGAAGCAGGTGAGGCGGCGGCGGCGGCGTGAGACCGGAAGCGGTCCCGCGCCTCCACGCGGGTCAGGTGGGTCCAGGTGGTCCAGGTTCCTCTCACTTGTAAAAACACGCCGACGTGACTCCAAACCGACTCCACGTGCGAAGGTGTGGCCCTAGAATAAACCCCGCCTTCTGCCCAGTCACCTAGGATAGGCTCCGCCCCCTTACCAAGGCGGACCTGCTGACACGTTTGTGCACCAGTCCGGCCAATGGTTGTGTGACGTTTACCCTTTGCATTCGCTGTCGCTGCGTTTCCTCTTTGGGTGAATTCCAATCTGAATCCAGTTTGTGTTTCACAGCTTTGATTCAGATGTGAATCCAGTTTGTGTTTCACAGCTTTGATTCAGATGTGAATCCAGTTTGTGTTACACAGCTTTGATTCAGATGTGAATCCAGTTTGTGTTTCACAGCTTTGATTCAGATGTGAATCCAGTTTGCATTCCGTGGCAGCAATTCAAATTGGAATCCGATGTGGAACCACGTGTGAAGGCGTGTTTGTCAGAGAACACTGTTCTTCCTCATCCCTGTAGTAACTCACTCCTCGGGTCCAAACCGGGACTCGACCAGAGCCCCTCCCCCCTCCTCTGAGCGCCCGCCTCCTCCTCTGAGCCCCCCCCCCACCCTCTGAGCGCCGCCGTTCATCAGATCTCCACGTTCTCTTCCTCCTCTTTTCTTTTTCCGGCTTCAGGTGTCGATGTATTCTAACAACCTGCCCACCGCCACGCAGTAACTATGACAGCAGCTATTTAAGGAAAGAACAATTACTGCGGCGGCACCGGCGCCACACATGCCGCCCCCTCCCAGCACACCTACACCAACAACTTAACAAAGGAGCAATCAGGACGCTTTAACACGCACAAACACTTTGTTACGCGCCTCAACCCACCCACACCGGGGGCTCTATGGAGAATTAATTACCCCGTGTGAGCGACATGCCTCGGCGCACGTCTGGCCCGTACGCAGCGCCGGCGCGCACCTGGGCGCCGCCGATTAGACGAGGATGCGTCTCCCCCGGCGGTGACCGCCACCCTTCTGACAGGTAATTATAAAAGCAGATTGGCTCCACGGCCCCCCCACCCCAGGAAAGGTCACAGTTTATCTGGGGGCGTGGAACCAGACCCCTGATTGGGATCAAGCAACCGGTCCGATCCGATCCGGTCAGATCTGGTCCGATCAGATCCGGTCTGGTCCGATCTGGTGCGGTCCGGTCCGATACGGTCTAATCAGGTCCAGTCTGGGCTGATCAGGTTTGGTCTGATCCAGTCCGGTCTGGTCCAGTCTGGTCTGGTCTGGTTTGGTCTGGTTTGGTCTGATCCAGTCCGGTCTGGTCCAGTCTGATTCGATCTGGTCCGGTCAGATCCGCTTTGGTCCAATCTGGTCCGGTCTGGTCTTGTCTGATCCGGTCCGATCCAGTCCGATCTTGTCCGGTCAGATCCGGTTTGGGCTGATCCGGTTCGATTCAATCCAGTCCAGTCTGGGCTGATCTGATCCGGTCCGATCCAGTCTGATCCATTCAGGTCTGGTCCGATCTCTTCAGATCCGATTTGGTCCGATCTGATGCAGTCCCATCTGATCCGGTTTAATCTGATGCAGTCTGGTCTGATCCAGTTCGGTCCAGTCTGGTTTGGTCTGATCCGGTCCAGTCTGGTTTGGTCTGATCCGGTCCGGTCTGGTTTGGTCTGATCCGGTCCAGTCTGGTTTGGTCTGATCCGGTCCAGTCTGGTTTGGTCTGATCCGGTCCAGTCTGGTTTGGTCTGATCCGGTCCAGTCTGGTTTGGTCTGATCCGGTCCAGTCTGGTTTGGTCTGATCCGGTCCAGTCTGGTTTGGTCTGATCCAGTCCAGTCTGGTCTGATCCAGTTCGGTCCGGTCTGGTTTGGTCTGATCCGGTCCAGTCTGGTCTGATCCAGTTCGGTCCGGTCTGGTTTGGTCTGATCCGGTCCAATCCGTTCCAGTCCGAACCAGTCCGATCCGATCCCGTTTGATCCGATCTACCCGCTCCGGATCGATGGACGATCGCGTCACACGATGCATTCAGGGACCCAACGGACAAAACAGCTCCCGCTGTGTCAGAGGGGTCACACAGTCGTCAGCTGGGTTTCTGAGGCATTATGGGATGGATTCCCATGAAACTAAAGGAGGAAATGAAGACATTAAACAGATCTCTTTTTAAATCTGCTGCTTCTGAAACATTTTCTCCAGTTTAGTGAAATCTACCCCACCCCCCCCGGTGATTCATCATTCATTCACCGCCGTTTGACTTCCTGCTCCAGTTTGACTCCACGCCGCTGCAGGCGAGACGGGGTGCACAAACAAACACATGTAGATGTGTGTGTGTGTGTGTGTGGGGGGGGGGGGGTTGATTTATCAATCCGACTGCTGCGGCGGGGCGGGACGCGATCTCAGGGGGGGGTCAAACCCACAACCTTCCTGCTGAGGAGCAGCGACGTTCTTCGTCTCAATCCAAACAGAATTCCAGACCTTTCATCAGAAGAAGAAGCCGTCTGCCGACGCTGTCGGGGGCGTGGCCTCTGCTCAGCAGGGGTCACCTCAGGTCAAACTGAACCCACACCAACGAAGAAGAAGAAGAGGAAGAAGAGGAAGAACAAAAGTTTGATTCAGTCTCTGGTTCAGCTAAAGGTTCAAGGTTTCATGAAGGACGACTTCAGCTTCCAGCGCAGAGTGAGACGTCGTGTCCTAACGCAGCTTTGATGATTCCTCCTCCTCTTCCATGTCCTCTTCCTCTCCCTCTTCGTCTTCTTCCTCCACCTCTTCCTCTTCTACCTCTTTCTCTACTTCTGGACAACTGTGGAGGCAAACACTCCCTGGGAAGGAGAGAAGCCTCCTCCTGGACTGTAGTACAGGGACTGTACCGGACAGCAAAGACCCTTTCCCTGAGGTCCACATCACATCTCTGTTTTTAACCCTGCGGTGTCCAGCCAGTGTCCCTCCTGTCCCCTTCAGGAGACAGTCTTTCATGCTTTCAGTGGGTGTGGGAGACTAGCAGTGCTCTTCACTCTTCTGACAAATGTTTTTAATTTGTTCAGTGAAAACTTTAGTATCAGGAAATTCATCTAGAAAGTGGCAGCTTTTAAATTTTATTTCTGGGGAGGCAAAACTCGCAATTTCTGTGAGCAGGAAGAGGAGAACTGAAAACAATACTGCTCCAGAAGCAGCTCCTGTTTTCTGCTGTAACATCAGACGTCGCTATAAAATAACAAAAGACCTGAATAACTTCAGGAACATCTGGTGTCATGTGGTGGTGTCCTATGTACTTTAGTTGATGATCACCTCACTTTTGCAAACTTCCTGTTATAATGAACTAATTTTTAAATTGTATTTCCTTTTATTTATTGGTGTTTAGTGTTTTTGAAGTTTCATCTAATGTAAAATTGTAAAATGTTCTGAATGTGATTAGAGTGTTTTTGCACAAAAAAAAAAAAACTTTCTCTACTTCCTCTTCCTCCTCCTTCACTTCCTCTTCCTCCTGCTCTTCCTCCACCTCTTCCTCTTCTTCCTCTTTCTCTACTTCCTCCTCCTCTTCCTCCACCTCTTCCTCTTCTTCCTCTTTCTCTACTTCCTCCTCCTCCTGCTCTTCCTCCACCTCTTCTTCCTCTTTCTCTACTTCCTCCTCCTCTTCCTCCACCTCTTCCTCTTCTTCCTCTTTCTCTACTTCCTCCTCCTCTTCCTCCTTCTCTACTTCCTCCTCTTCCTCCTCCTTCACTTCCTCCTGTTCCTCCTCCTCCTCCATTAACAACTAAGTCTTACTTTTCTTCTTCAGATTATAATCTGAGTGTGTTTTAATGAACTTTGAACCTGAACGATGGTTCCACAATTTGCTGCGTCGTGTTTCCATTGATCTTCCTCCTCCTTCTCTTCCTCTTCCTCTTCCTCTTCCTCTTCCTCCTCCTCTTCCTCTTCTTCCTGGTTCTTCCTCCTCGTTTGCGTCCGGAACAAAGCGTGAATCCATTTGTCGGCTCACACCTGCACAAACACGTTTGTCCTCCCCCCTCAAAGTTCTGACATGGTGCCCCCCCCACACTCTCTCTCCCTCCCCAGGAGCGTCTGCTAATGAGCCTCCTGCCCAGGAACGTTGCCATGGAGATGAAGGAGGACTTCCTGAAGCCACCTGAGAGGATCTTTCACAAGATCTACATCCAACGTCACGACAATGTCAGGTATGGGGTCGTCATGACAACCACGGCTCGCGGAGGCGTGTTGCCGGGAGTGGGGGGGGGGGCGGAGTCAGGTGTCACACGCCGCCACGTCAAAGTCAAGAGCAGGAGGACGGCTCCGGAGGGGAGCAGCGCTGACGTGTTCCTGAACACGCTTGGGTCACGTAATGAGGCGTGTTCCGGAGCGGCAGCGCCCCCTGCTGGTCCAGCATGCTTGCAGATCTCCAGATGTTCTCAACTGTCATGGCGGCCTGACATCACCCCAAACTGGGGCGATACTCTAGCATCATGCTAACGCTATCGCTAACATCAGGGGCTATTAAAGATGTGGTTCACATGGCAGGAAGGCAGGTGATTGGACCAGGTGTGTAGAGGGGCGTGGCCGCTTGATGACGGGCGTTTGTCGGCTGGACAAACGCTTTGTCGGACTTTCATTCCTGTTCTTGATCCCATGATGCTTTGCTCCATCCTCTGTTCCGTCACTGGATCAGTCGTCATGACGATAGATAGAGAGAACAGATAGAACAAATCGATCACACAAAGAAACACGACCCCTGGCTTAGGGTTAGTGTGACCCCTGAGTGACCCCTGACCCCTGTCGTCCTGCAGCATCCTATTCGCCGACATCGTGGGCTTCACCAGCCTGGCGTCTCAGTGCACGGCGCAGGAACTCGTCAAGCTGCTCAACGAACTCTTCGGGAAGTTTGACGAACTGGCCACGGTAGGCGCTCTTCCTCCTTCACCTGCATCATCATCATCATCAGTGGGGTCCATCCAATCAGGACGCTCCTTTTAGCTCCGTTTTGGTCTCTGAGGGGAAACACCGGAGCGATGATTTAAGACGTTTTTACGCCTCCGATGTGTTTTTCCTCATCAGGATCTAATTTTAACACGGGTGTGAACGCGCCGGCGCTAATCCATTAGCTTAAGATGCTAATTCCAGGAGCGGAACGGCGCTTCCTGGAAACGGATCCGCGGAACGGGACGACGGCGCGTTTCTTCCGTTAATAACGGAACCGATGGTGCAGCTGGCGTTCAGTTTTATCTTCCGTTATGAGATCAAGAAGCCGAGGTGGGGGTGGGGGGTTCAGGTGGTGGTGGGGGGTGCTCCAGCTTGTGCCTGTTGTTCCTCAGCAACGCAGAAAGCCTCCAAGAAAACTGAATGTATTATTTATTTAGTCCAGGAGCTCATTTATTATACGGAGACGTATATTGATCTAATAGTGGAATAAAGCTGAGGAGGAAGAGGAGGAGATGAAGGTCAAGGAGGAGCGGGAACTGGAAGGTGAGGGAGGGATGGACTGGTTTTAGATCGAAGGAGGAGATAATGGCTGAGCAGGTGTGTGTGTGTGTGTGTGTGTGTGTGTGTGTGTGTGTGTGTGATAGCTTATCTACCACTAGATCACTTCTATTAATACTGCATGAGCTTATTTATCAGCTGATTTACTTGGTTTTTTTGGGGGGGGGCGGGTCGGGTGGGGGTTCAATCCACTTCAGATCCACCTCCAAGCATTCACATGTAGAACCAAATCCAGATCCGGTTCCTAATCCGGTTCTGGGAGGTTAAAATATCCAAGGATGTATTTTTGGGGATTTTTGTCCCTCTAGTGGTCACATGAGGCAACTGCATCTTTAACAACGGCCCCCCCCCCTCGACCGGTCGCCGGATGGTCGGATGAATTCCTGACGCGCCATTGGTTGTCGCCAGGAGGTCGTTTGTGAAACTGTTAGCCGCTGCCGCCCCCCCCCCCCACAGGACTGCTAATTGTTTGCTAAATTAACTTCTACCCGCCTCGCTGGAGCTTTCAAACCAATCTTTATTGACAGTCGTCAACAGCCTGACGGGTCCAGCGGGTCGTTTTCTCGCACACGGAGGCGGGACAAATTAAAACCATCCGTCGGCGCTTAGCGCCAAACCGGAAGGACAGGAAGTACAAACGTGAAGGACGGATGTGAATGAGATGAATTCCTGAGGGTTTGATGTCATTCAGGTCGACTGTCGGCCGTCAGCGCTCAGATTTACGCCGATGGTCACTTCCTGTATGTGGACCCATTAAACACATTAACCTTTAGAAACCGATCTGATCCTCAGCGCCACGTCTGCATTTAATCCCAACGTCACGACCGTCTCCTCAGCAGAGGAGGAGAGGCACCTCTCTCCACTGTTTACTCACACACACACACACACACACACACACACACACACACACACACACACACACACACACACACACACGGGTCACGTGATCAGTAGGATTATCTCTTCAGTTCATTCTGCAGCCCAGCGATCGGTCACGGCTTAACGCTGGGAGAGTCAGATACGAGGCGAGATGTGGCTCCTATCTGCAGGCTGAAGGCCATTATATGGAAATCTCTTGACGGGGGTGTATACACTACGTGTGTGTGTGTGTGTGTGTGTGTGTGTGTGTGTGTGTGTGTGTGTAGCCACAGCTGCATCCTAATTGAGATTTATACCCTGTCGTGTTAGCCGAAGAGAGATGCACTTTCAAAGCGACTCTGTCGCCGCCGCGTGCCACGCAACACGTTTCCTCCCCAGAGGCTCGACTCAAACTGAAGATTAAGAGACGCGCGGCGGATTCAACCCAAACCTTTATCGAAACTGTAATGAAGACGAACCAATCCGGCCGCCGACTTCGCCTCCATCTTGGCGAAAGCGTCCCCTCTCGGCCGGTTTACCGCTTCACCGCCAAAAGCGCACAGATATCTGTCTTTTGAGACGTGGCGTGCTGTCAGATGATCATTTCTCCCTCATTTGTGCTCACACACACACACACACACACACACACACACACACACACACACACACACACACACACACACAGACAGGAATAATCATCCACGTTCTGAATTCTTATATCCTCCCACGCCAGAATCTTTCTGCTCCCGTGAGCAGAAAACCAGTGGACCCGTCTCCTCACTTCTCATCTCTACCTCTAACCCTGCAGTTGTCATGAATCCACGGTGTGTGTGTGTGTGTGTGTGTGTGTGTGTGTGTGTGTGTCTCAGAGTTTTGTGGTTATACCAGTGTGATTTTCTGATGACTGAGTGACACAGAGCTAAATGGAGACCCACACACAGGTATGTGTGTGTTGCAAAGGTGTGTGTGTGTGTGTGTGTGTGTGTGTGTGTGTGTGTGTGTGTGTGTGTGTGTGTGTGTGCGTGCACTGTGACAAATAGCTGATCTGTCTGGGAATACGTGGGCGGGATTCTACTTCAAGAGCATGTCAGAGCAATTAGAGTTGGGCTCAACTACAAACACAACTACCCTAGCACACATATCAGGGTACAGTCAGACCTCCTGTAACAGAGACGTTACCCCTACAGTCAGACCTCCTGTAACAGAGACGTTACCCCTACAGTCAGACCTCCTGTAACAGAGACGTTACCCCCTACAGTCAGACCTGTAACAGAGACGTTACCCCTACAGTCAGACCGCCTGTAACAGAGACGTTACCCCTACAGTCAGACCGCCTGTAACAGAGACGTTACCCCCTACAGTCAGACCTGTAAAAGAGACGTTACCCCTACAGTCAGACCGCCTGTAACAGAGACGTTACCCCTACAGTCAGACCGCCTGTAACAGAGACGTTACCCCTACAGTCAGACTGCCTGTAACAGACGTTACCCCCTACAGTCAGACCTGTAACGGAGACGTTACCCCTACAGTCAGACCTGTAACAGAGACGTTACCCCTACAGTCAGACCGCCTGTAACAGAGACGTTACCCCTACAGTCAGACCGCCTGTAACAGAGACGTTACCCCTACAGTCAGACCGCCTGTAACAGACGTTACCCCCTACAGTCAGACCTGTAACAGAGACGTTACCCCTACAGTCAGACCGCCTGTAACAGAGACGTTACCCCTACAGTCAGACCGCCTGTAACAGAGACGTTACCCCTACAGTCAGACCGCCTGTAACAGAGACGTTACCCCTACAGTCAGACTGCCTGTAACAGAGACGTTACCTCTACAGTCAGACCTGTAACGGAGACGTTACCCCTACAATCAGACTGCCTGTAACAGACGTTACCCCCTACAGTCAGACCTGTAACGGAGACGTTACCCCTACAGTCAGACCTGTAACAGAGACGTTACCCCTACAGTCAGACTGCCTGTAACAGAGACGTTACCCCTACAGTCAGACCTGTAACGGAGACGTTACCCCTACAGTCAGACTGCCTGTAACAGACGTTACCCCCTACAGTCAGACCTGTAACGGAGACGTTACCCCTACAGTCAGACCTGTAACAGAGACGTTACCCCTACAGTCAGACTGCCTGTAACAGAGACGTTACCCCTACAGTCAGACCTGTAACAGAGACGTTACCCCTACAGTCAGACTGCCTGTAACAGAGACGTTACCCCTACAGTCAGACCTGTAACGGAGACGTTACCCCTACAGTCAGACCTGTAACAGAGACGTTACCCCTACAGTCAGACTGCCTGTAACAGAGACGTTACCCCTACAGTCAGACCTGTAACGGAGACGTTACCCCTACAGTCAGACCTGTAACAGAGACGTTACCCCTACAGTCAGACTGCCTGTAACAGAGACGTTACCCCTACAGTCAGACCTGTAACAGAGACGTTACCCCTACAGTCAGACCTGTAACGGAGACGTTACCCCCTACAGTCAGACCTGTAACAGAGACGTTACCCCTACAGTCAGACCTGTAACAGAGACGTTACCCCTACAGTCAGACCTGTAACAGAGACGTTACCCCTACAGTCAGACCTGTAACAGAGACGTTACCCCTACAGTCAGACCACCTGTAACAGAGACGTTACCCCTACAGTCAGACCACCTGTAAAGGGGGGCGTTACAAGTGAGTGAGATCCAGAGACTGTGATCCTTCCAACGCGGCGTGTCCAGGTCAGATCTGCTGGCTGTGAGTCTCCATGGTAACCGATGACCACCCCTTTCCAGACTGTTCCCTCAGATCCGTGTCTCCGTGTTGCAGGAGAACCACTGCCGGCGGATCAAGATCCTGGGCGACTGTTACTACTGCGTGTCAGGCCTGACCCAGCCCAAGGCGGACCACGCCCACTGCTGCGTGGAGATGGGGCTGGACATGATTGACACCATCGCGTGAGTCACATGTGCCCGGGTCAGCAGGTGACCTCTGACCTGCCCCAACCTCATCACCTCCTCCAGCTCTCATTGGTGGACACGTCTGTTATTTTGACGTGACATGCTACTAGCATGTGTTAGCATGCTAATAGCATGTCACATACATAACCCTTGGACTCCCGCCTACTGTTAACTTCGGAATTAGCATTTTCGCTAAATAGAGCCCAGTTTCCAGTCGATGTTCTTGTTCCAATAGTCGAGTTTAAGCTCCTCCCCTCCCCCCTCGCAGGTCGGTGGTGGAGGCCACGGAGGTGGACCTGAACATGCGTGTGGGTCTGCACACGGGACGGGTGCTGTGTGGCGTGCTGGGCCTCAGGAAATGGCAGTATGACGTCTGGTCAAACGATGTCACGCTGGCCAACGTGATGGAGGCCGGGGGGCTGCCTGGGTCAGTGCACACACACACACACACACACACACACACACACACACACACACACACACACACACACACACACACACACACACACACACACACATTGTATCCCAGCAACAGAGAGTACAGCCTTATGATGTGGCGAGCGCTTCTCTCTCCATACGTCCTTTTATAGACTCGTCCATCATTTCACCACTTCTATTATTTATAAGGAAATCCGTAACAAATCCGCTGGACGGACGATAAAAAGAATTAAACACAGTTGGAGTTGTGATAAAATAACGTCTGTCTGATGAATAATTAGCAGAATCTCCATCTGAAGGTTACGAGATCCGTATCTCAGTAATTAGACAGCTTTCGTCTCTATAAATGTGGATAATTATAGACAGATATGGATCCGTTCCGTTAAAGGAGGCTATCAGCTGTAGCGTGGATTAGCGCTGTCGTAGTGACATCTCCTGAGATCCGTCACGTCGTTTTAAACGATCGATGTTGGAAGCTGCTGTAGAAACAAGGAGCGTTTAGGACGTTTTTGTAGTTTAATTATATTTAGATCATCTTGAATAGATTTGGCATTAAGATGGAAGAGAAACACAACCTCCAGATGGGTAAACCTCTATGTACATATATATATATATATATATATATATATATATATATATATATATATATATATATATATATATATATGCATTTAATGCATTTAATGCATTAAATGCTTAGCATGCTAACAGAATGAGATGCTAATGCTGAGATTTGAGCCTTGGTTACAAATTCAACTTTGCAATGAGAGAATGAAATAAAACGCTGACCTCTGCTTGTCAAAGGTCTGCGTTTGATTAAATTATTTCACAGTTTTTTCTTTTAGACGTCCGCCGCTAACCTTGTGTCGTCTGCTCTGCGCAGGAAGGTGCACATCACCCGGACCACCCTGGAGTGTCTGAACGGCGACTACGAGGTGGAGCCTGGGTTCGGCCATGAGAGACATGCCTTCCTGCAGAAGCACCACATCGAGACCTATTTCATCGTGCCATCGCACAGGCGCAAGGTGCGCCGTATTGATGCACCTGCGATCTCTTTGCGGCGTCTGTCCGCTCACGCCCCGTTCCTCTCCGTGTGTTTCCACTTCCAGATCTTTCCGGGTCTCATCCTGTCCGACATCAAACCAGCCAAGAGGATGAAGTTCAAGACGGTGTGCTACCTGCTGGTGCAGCTGATGCACTGCAGGAAGATGTTCAAGGCCGAGATCCCCTTCTCCAACGTCATGACCTGCGAGGACGACGACAAGGTGCGCTGGACGCCTCGGTCGGAACGCTTCTGGTTGAAAAGTCCTGATCGGGCCTTGAAATCCTGCTCGGATTACTAATCTGCTGCACACACTCGCACGCTAATCTGGATTGCTGGATTCTGCAGCATCCTCAGCTCCGTCCTGTGGTACGTTAGCGTTCCTGGTTTGGAGGTAAGCCGGTGGAAGCGATCCGATGAGGACCTGTCATCTTAGCGCGTGCGGACTGGTTGATGCCGGTTGATACTGGTGGCGTTGGTGGGTGTGGCTTCTTCAGGTGTGCTTGTCTGCTTTAGAACCTCCTCAGGTGTCCCAGTTGGTTCTCCTGTTGATGTTGGCGGTTAGCGAATGGCGTCACAAATAGCCCGCAAGCGGTAATCCGCGCATTAGCGCTACATGATTCTGATGAGGTTACATCACGACCGCTGGTAATCACCCACAGTCTGCTATCATCTCCGCTAATAGCATTAGCCACATTGTTGGACGATTATCCAAGTCACCAAAAGCCTAGCATTGAGTTTAATAATGGAATTATAACAGGTCGGGTCTGCTGTCCGCTGGGGACCGGTTAGAACGCGCCGTCATGTGATGTTTCATGACACGAGTCAAAATAAGTCCCATCAATTACTGACGACCTGTGATCGTTATTTTAATTAGAAGTCATCCATCAGGAGCTTCCATCCACGAGGTTTGGTGGGAACTAGATCAGCAGTTTTAGCAGTAATAGGGGAAATTGTAGCTAGCATCTTTCATTAGTGATGCAAAAGTTCTTTCATTAAGAGGTAAGATAAACCTTCAATAGTCCCACAGTGGGGAAAATTGTAAAAAAGTGGGGGGGGGTTTCTTCATTCGTACTATAGACTGATAATACAAGCAAACCTTGGTTTTCGAACGCTTTAGACATCGAACAAATCAGAATTCGACCAAAAAATTCGCAATGGTTTTGTCCTAGAAGTCGAACAAAATTTGGAAGTCAAACGCGAAACAAATGCCTTTTTCTTGCCACCAAGCGCGAGAAAAGTCGAAAGAAAACGTGACGGTAATATGCTTTTATTTTAGTTTACTATATTCTATAATTTTTCACTTAATTTGCGTTCAATTGCCTACGGTACGAGTTACGGTACCGTTAACGTCTGTCCAAAAGACGACGGTAACTCGTACCTTAGGCTAACCTGATTACGTCCGTTTTTTCTTTCTTTCTCGTGTTTGCTTCTTTCTTTTAAATTTCTTTGATATGTTTCAATACTATACGATTTCCACCTCCGGAAAGAAGAAGTGAAGAGACGTTAGCGTACGATAGCACTGCCAGCTAGCGCTAACATGAAGAGAATGAAGCGCTGGCTTCCCTCAGAGACCCGGGCCGGTCCAGACAGGACTGGACCCCAGGCGCTGTTTTTAATTATGACCTAATTCTGTCTGGATGTTCCAGTCGGAGGCTCTGGTCGGCTGTTTACCGGCTTAAACACGAGCAGAGCTGCCGCTAATGTCGCTAATCAGCAGCGTCAGCGGCGAGTACAGATCAGTAAATATTAATAAAGCTGAGTCTGCATGTCGGTTCTATTGATTATTAATGATAGATACATTATTATTTGTGCAGCTGCTTCTTAGATCGCAGGAACATGTTCGAGTTTTAATTTTATTCTCTACTTAAATTTTGTGTTGATTTTGTCTCTTTATTGTTAAAACATTGTGATAAAAAGTTGTTTCGTTGTTTATTTTGCGTATATTTGAGATGATTCCACCTCAAATATACGCACCTTAGCGTCCGCTGATGATGTCATCTCTCTTCCACGCCACAGCGGCGAGCCCTGCGGACGGCGTCGGAGAAGCTGCGGAGCCGGACGTCGTTCTCGGCCCCCGCCGTGCAGCACTCGCCGGGGACCCGCGTCAACCGCTACATCGGGCGGCTGATCGAGGCGCGGCAGACCGAGTCGGAGACCGCCGACCTCAACTACGTCACACTGTTCTACCGGAGCAGCGACCGCGAGCGGCGGGTGAGAAACACCACAACACGCCGATGTCAGCGAGTCGCGTTTGTGTTTGCAAAAGGTCGCACGCACACACACACACACACACACACACACACACACACTCCCCCACCCCCAGTTTCAGGCGACGCTTCGTGACTCTATCTCATTCTCTCCAGCTCAAATTCTCCATCTCCCCTTCCTGGCTCTCCCACGCCTGTTGTCTATGATATCTGTGTGTGTGTGTGTGTGTGTGTGTGTGTGTGTGTGTGTGTGTGTGTGTGGAATCCACCCACCCTCTCAGGAGGGGGTGAAGATAATGATTTGGGAACGTCTGAGCGCTACACGTGATATCTTTCTCCTATGTGTGCGTGGGCAGAGCCGTAAAGGAGGCGGAACAGGGACCGGTTTTGTGCGTCGATGTGCGATCTACACACCCAAATCCGTCGCATGACAAAAAAAAAATAAAAAAAATAAACCTCGATTGTTACTCCTTTTAACATATTTTTTGCAAGTCGTTAAAAATATCACTCGCTGAAAATTGAGGATGAAAATTAGGACGTCGAACTCCCACGCGGCACACAACATTAAGTTTACGAGAAACGGGCGTATCGTGTAGCGACAAAAGGATGCACTGACGTTGAACAGGAAGAAATCTCGAGCGGGTCCCGTCTGGTTTCATCACAGTCAGCTTCAACTTTACGAATCTAATCCGATAAGTTTCATGAAAATTCATCAGGAAGTTCGGGCAGAACTGATTGGAAATAATTGTTCTAATCGCACAAGAGAAGGAGAGAACTCCCGTTCGTGGACTCGGTGCAGGTTTCGTACGTGCTCTTCGGTTCTGGATCATGGATGCTGGGCTTCACCTCCTTTTGGTGAAGATCTACGGAGTCACATGAGGTGACGAGGATTAAACGTGCAGAATGAACGTTCCCCAAATCAGCTCGTCTTCCTGTGTGTGTGTGTGTGTGTGTGTGTGTGTGTGTGTGTGTGTGTGTGTGTGTGTGTGTGTGTGTGTGTGATGATCTTAGCGCTTGGTGCTCAGAATTCTCTTCACTGGTGCAAAAGCCAGCAGAAAAACCAGAGGAGCGTGCAGAAGTCGGCGTTACGATTCTCTGCAGACTCGTGTGAAGGGGGGGGGCTGCTAATGTAGGTCACTGAGTTTCGCAGAGGAGCCGATGTGAGCATACCCCCTCCCCCCTCCCAAAATCTGCACCGGCGCCGCGGAGCGTCTCAGAAAAACCGGGGGTCGGATCCGATCGGGGCTGAAATGCTGCAGACTGACAGTCGTCCACCCAAATCCTCACGAACACGACGGCGGCGCCCCAAAAACGCCGCAGCACCGAGAAGCGAGCCCCAGCCTTAAAGGCATAGTACGCCGTTTCCCAGCATTCAGTGCTTCAGTGTCAGTGAACCTTGGAGCTGATAGGTGGGGTTCTTTCATGCTCTTTGTTTTTGTTGATGTTTCCTTTCCATTTTAACCCTTTAAAGCCAAAAGTATTAGAAATGATCCACTTTGCCTTTCAGGATTTTTGATTCTTCTACATTATAAGCTTGACCCCCCCTCCCCCCTCCAAAAAAATGCTAATTTATACAATCAGACGCATGAATCTGCTGAAAAAAATCTAAATTTAGCAACAATTATACAAATTAAAATTTATATGTATCCAATTTTTTAAAATTATTTTGGGACAAATTTCTCATAAGAATTTCATTAGACTTAATTTTGAGAAATTAGATTTTTCTGGCAATTATTTCAAGGTTCAGGCATTAAGGGGATAAATTCACTTCCTGACGTGACGCTAAAGAATATTAATATAATAATTTTATAATTATATCATTATACGCTGCGGCCGCTCAGATAAAATCCATAAAGACGTGCAAATAAATAAATAAATAAATAAATAAATAAGTAAACAAGGGATGTTGACGTTCTTTCTGTCCTTTCTCAGTATCACCAGGTTTATGACGATCATTTCATCAGCGCAGTAGTTCTCTCTCTGATCCTCGCCGCTCTGTTTGGCCTTATCTACCTGCTAATGATCCCACAGTACGTACACACACACCCACACACACACACACACACACACACACACACACACACACACACACACACACACACACACACACACACACACTCACTCTGGTCTCTCCTCAGGGGGATGCTGGTGCTGCTGCTGCTGGTGCTCTGTGTGTGTTTCCACGTGGCGTGTGTAATGTACCTGCACCTGACCAGCGTTCAGGTAGGACCGCCCCCCCCCAGGAGCTGAGGGGCGGAGCACAGAGAATCAGGCGGCGTGTTTGGTTGGTTCCAAAGAGAAATAATCAGATTACGTTATTTAAGGCGCACCTAAAAGATGGAACTCAATTAGCATCTTTTTTATATGAACACACAAGTCTGACATTTCATTGGCTGGAACCCGAATTAGATCAAATTGTTTGCGTCAGCAAGGACATTGATTGGCTGATTGTCTGAAACGTACATAATCATTACACAATCATGAATTAAAATCCAGGGTGGCGCCCCCTACAGGAGCGGGGTGGAATTGACGTACCAACCAGACGAGCTGTGACATCATCTATTCCCTCTGTGACATCACACCGCATTGAAATGTCATCACGTTCTATAATAAGCCCCTCCCCCTTTGCCCCCCCTCCCCCCCTTCTTCCAGTGCCAGCCGGGCTGCCTCACCATCCAGATCCGAACGGCGCTGTGCGTCTTCCTGGTGCTGCTCACCTACTCGGTGACCCAGGCCTGCGTGGTGAGTTTTCACGTTTCCGACTTATCTCAGAATGAATTTGCGCCGCGTCGATGTTATCGCTTAAATATTGACATCACAATAAAACAGCTGGGAGTCACGGTGTCACCGGCTCGCCGTTCATCCAGCGGCCTCGTCTGCTCGTCACGGATTAGCCGGCGGAGAAACGCTGGCAGCCGAGCAGATGGTGCCGCTGACGCTATGAGGAAGACAACATTTGTTGTTCAAGTGTAAAACACTCATTAAAAGATGTCCAATGCTACCGGTTTGGTGTCAGCATCAGCATCAGCATCAGCGGTGGGTTTGTAGGTGCGAAACAGAATCAAACAGCGGCGCAGCAGCCAGGGTGCAGCGAGGGGACGGCGCCACTTCCTCATAATTAGTTTGTCTAATTCTTCCGTGTGTGTTTTTTGTGTAATTAGCATAATAAAGTTGGATTTCAGAGATGAATCAGACGACGTGGCGCCCCAGGCTGGTTTTTTTTTTTTCTAATCTGCTCATTTTGTTAAAGCGAGTTTAAAAACTATCCTTGAAGATAAAATGAGTAAAAAAACAACATGGATTTATGCTAACTAGCTATATTTGCAAGGGCTGACATCGTAGTTCATGTCATTAGCATGCTAAAGCTAATTTTTGAACATCTTTAATTCTTTTTTATCAAGCAAAGCCCTGAAAAACTGATGACACTGATGACATAAGTGTTAGCTGTAATTTGAGTTTATGCTAACTATTTAGCCAACATTGGTATGCTAACATTAGTGCTAATCTGAGAGCAGGGAACAGGTGGAGGAGAAGCTAGAGAGGTGGAGGTTTGTCCTGGAAAGGAGAGGAATGAAGGTTAGCCGCAGTAAGACAGAGTACATGGGTGTGAATGAGAGGGACCCAAGTGGAAGAGTGAGGTTACAGGGAGAAGAGATCAAGAAGGTGGAGGATTTGAAGTACTTAGGGTCAACAGTCCAGAGCAATGGAGAGTGTGGAAAAGAGGTGAAGAAGCGTGTCCAGGCAGGATGGAACGGGTGGAGGAAAGTGTCAGGTGTGATGTGTGATAGAAGAGTTTCAGCTAAAATGAAAGGAAAGGTGTACAAAACTGTGGTGAGACCAGCGATGTTGTTTGGTCTAGAGACAGTGTCACTGAGGAAAAGACAGGAGACAGAGCTGGAGGTAGCAGAGATGAAGATGCTGAGGTTCTCTCTGGGAGTGACCAGGAAGGATAGGATCAGGAATGAGTACATCAGAGGGACAGCACATGTTAGAGGTTCTGGAGATAAAGTCAGAGAGGCCAGACTGAGATGGTTTGGACATGTCCAGAGGAGAGATAGTGAATTTATTGGTAGAAGGATGCTGAGTTCTGAACTGCCAGGCAGGAGGCCTAGAGGAAGACCAAAGAGGAGGTTTATGGATGTAGTGAAAGAGGACATGAAGGTAGTTGGTGTGAGAGAAGAGGATGAGAAGACAGGGTTAGATGGAGGACACTGATTGGCTGGGGAGACCCCTGAAGGGGAAAGCCAAAAGGAAAAGAAGAAGTTTTACGTGGATAGTTTTGGTATTTTACACGCATCATGTCAGTAACACGTCTGCTAATGCTAATGCAAGACTTAGTTTAGCTAGCATAGAGGCTACTGCATCATCACAAATAATCCTGAACGCGTTGCTTTTACGTTGGTTATTGTTTGTCGTCCAGGTCGGATGCGTTCCCTGGGGGACGACCGGGAACAACTCCAGCGACCCGCTGGCCGACGCCCCTCCTGGCAACGCCCCTCCGGACGCCAACGTCACGGGCGTGGACAGAGCCTGTCCCAACATGGCGTACGCCCTGCTGTCCTGCGTGGCCGGGACCCTCACCCTCATCCCTTACCTCCGCGTCTCCTCCCTCCCCAAGATGCTCTTGCTCGTCCTCCTCTCCATCACCTACACTGTCGTCATGGAGACAAGCGGCTATCGCCAAGCCGTAGGGTGAGAGCATCACTTCAGGTGTTTTTTTTTTGTTTGTTTTTTTATACCCCCGATATGAAGCATAAATTCTGTTGTTGTTCTTTCAGGGGGGGGTTCCTCCACACCCGGGGGTACGACCCCGTGTTAGCCGTGTTGCTGATCTCTGGAGCTCTGGCGCTTCACTCCCGACAGCTGGACCTGAAGCTCCGGCTCGACTACCTGTGGGCGACTCAGGTACGGAATGAAACTATTATTTATTTATTTAGTGTACCTTAAATAAAAATAAATAAATAAATAAATAAAATGAAATAAAAATATTTTATAAATGTCATTTATTCACGAGAAGACATGAGTCGTGTCCATGTTAACAGCAGCCTCTCTAACGCCCAGCAGGGGGCCCCGGTGATCCGATCCTGGTTCTGATTGTCGTTTTCCTCCTCAGGCTTTTTTTTTTTTTTTAGCGACGGTTAGCTCGCGATCATTTGGGATTGGCTGGATAAAAGCCTCGTCTCCAGACGCCTCACACTCAGTGGAGTGTGACCTGGGCGTGTCGAGATTCGACACGTGTCAACGCTCCGCCGGTTCAGGAAAAGAGAAAAAAAGGTTTTCTCAAATGAATCCCTCGGATATTTCTATTTAATTTTTTTTTTTTAACGTTTATTTTATAAGGATGAAAACGATTTTGTTCAACATGCGCCCCAACACCGTTACACAAGCGTAAAGTAACACACGGCTTACGTGACTCACAGGGATTCTGGGATATTTTAGGAGCTTCTGAAGCCGGGATGATTCGATCAGACGCGTTTGTTGTCTTCATTTGTCTCAGCGGATCATGAAAAGCCTCCTGTTTCTATTTTAAGCCCAGCTGTCACCACTGGGGTTTGTAGATCGTTATCTCCCTCTAGTGATCAGGAGGCGCCATCGCACCCCAAACTCTCAGCTCCGTTGTGTTTGAATCTCCCCGGTTGGTTGTGTTGCGCCGCTGTCACTCACCTGTGCCTCTCCAGGCGGAGGAGGAGAGGGATGACATGGAGAAGGTGAAGCTGGACAACAAGAGGATCCTGTTCAACCTGCTTCCGGCTCACGTGGCCCAGCACTTCCTCATGTCCAACCCCAGGAACATGGTGAGCATCGGCGGGCGTGTCAGGGGGCCCCTCCAGCCCAGATCGTCCGTCCAATGGGAGCAAACGCCTCAGGAATAAACAGAAAGTCAGATTCCTGTTAAATAACCTTTAGGATCTGAAGAAGAAGCAGGAGGAATCGGCTTTAAAATCAGCTGATCAGGTGATCAAATATGATCAATACACTGGAGGAAACTTCAGCAAGTAATCCATTTTAGTTACAGTTACTTAGACAGTTAATCTAGTGTGAAAACAATTAAGAATTCACTAATCAGATTTAAATTATAACGAATAATCTCCATCATTCATGAGAGTGAAGTCTCGGGTGAATTGCTGCCTCCTGGAGGTCAGGTAGAGGTACTGCACCCACATGTGGCTTCTGAATACCTGGTGATGCATGTCAGAGAATACTATTAAAATTAAATACAGTTTTAGTTTTAGAAACTAAAGATTCACATCAGTGAAAATGTCGAGACCAAACTTTTAATTAAATCTGTTAACTCGTTTTTTTATCATCAGTCGTTTCATTTTAATTCATTTAACTTTCCATGTCCAGATGTCAGTATTACCTCTTCCGGCGTCAGGTCAGTAGACGTGTTAATGAATTCCCATCATGCCCCTGGTGTCGGGTTGGGGTGTCAGGACGAGAACGTTTCCCAGCCGTTCGGGACAATGGAGCGACGTGTCGGGGTGTTAAAGTGGAAGTGTTAGCGCCGGCCCGGTGGCTCTGAACATCCCCTCCACTGATCTCTGTTCCTTCCTGCCCCCCCCTTCTGAGGAAGTGATGAAAACACACATCCTGTCAGGAAATTCACATCCCAACAAAAGGACAGAGGCCTGGAAACGATTTCAGGCTCTAATGCTAACGGCTAAAATATGACTTTCTTTATAAAGGCGATGGGAAATGTTCCTTTTTTACATTGATATGCAAAAAATATTGCAAAATTCAACTAATAAGAACAAAACAGATAGAATACATCTATTCAAAGCAAAAGAGTTTTGTTTTTCGTTTTGATAAAGGTGTTGAAGTCTCTAAAGAGTCCAGTTCTGGAAATGTCCTACATTACCCACAATGCACCACGACTGTCTTTTCATTGCACCTTATATGTCTGGAAAATATGAAATGACATCAAACATCAGCACAATCGTTGTCTTCAAAGGGCCAGAAGTAACTAATAAATGTAAGTTAATGTAACTCAATGTAATGTAGCATAAATGTAACTACTCCTTAATGTAACTAATAAATGTAACTAAATGTAACTCAGTGTAATGTAACTAAATGTAACTACTCCTTAATGTAACTAATAAATGTAACTAAATGTAACTCAGTGTAATGTAACTAAATGTAACTACTCCTTAATGTAACTAATAAATGTAACTAAATGTAACTCAGTGTAATGTAACTAAATGTAACTACTCCTTAATGTAACTAATAAATGTAACTAAATGTAACTCAGTGTAATGTAACTAAATGTAACTACTCCTTAATGTAACTAATAAATGTAACTAAATGTAACTCAGTGTAATGTAACTAAATGTAACTGTAAGTTCAGATGGGATGAACTACTGCATTGTGGGAAATGTAGGTTCAGGTCAAATCACACTTTTGACCTTTTTATTTTTAGGCACCCACCTTTTATGTTCTCGGGGGCCACATTTAGCCCCCGGGCCTGGAGTTTGACACATGTGATCTAGGCACACAATCCATCACATTTCGGTCTCGGCGGAGGGACACGTCTGCTTTCGTTAATATTTTTATATCGTCTTCGGTCTCGTCATGGGGTTTGTTACCGACGGTAAGAAGTCGGAGCCCTGATGCTTTTCTACCCAGCAGGCCGTGCATCAAGCGGCGTGGGGGCCGTCTGAGACCGAGACTAGTAAACACTGGGGGCAGGAAGTCAGGAACTATGTTTCCGGCGTACTGGTGACCCCCCCAAGCTGCAGTGTATAGAAAGGCTTCCTCTCTTTCCTCTGGGCTAAAGTTCAGCCTCACACTGTATTCATAACAGCGCAGCGGGACGTCTGCTGCCTGGAATTTAGCGTTTCACTGCTCCGACCATTGTTGCCCCCGCCGCCGTGGAAATGCTGTTTTCACCCATGTTGCTCTGACAGGAGGAACGTTATAAAGTGAATCTGATGAATTTAAGTGGGGAGGGTTGGGTTGGGAACTGGGTCAGAGTTTTGGGGTCTTATCTCATATTTTCACGATTTTGAATATCAGTATTCCCGTCGGCCTGGATGCTGATGTAAATCCCTTGAAACTGAAGTTCTCCCCAAACCCCCCCTGCAGGACCTCTACTACCAGTCCTACGCTCAGGTCGGCGTTCTCTTCGCCTCCATCGCCAACTTCAACGACTTCTACATCGAGCTGGACGGGAACAACATGGGCGTGGAGTGTCTGCGGCTGCTCAACGAAATCATCGCCGACTTCGACGAGGTGAGCCGACTTCGACGTTTTCCATTTGAATCTCTTCAATCGAGTTTTTCGATCACAACCACGACACTAACCAGTCGCGTTTTCATCCCGTATTTCTTCCTTTCCTCTCTTTAGCTGATGGATAAAGAGTGCTACAGGGACATCGAGAAAATCAAGACTATCGGCAGCACCTACATGGCTGCAGTAGGGCTGGTTCCTACCACCGCCTCCAAGGTACACCAACCCCAGCTAAATTTAGACCCCGTGGGGCATTAGCACATTTCCAAACCGTTCAGAACGCATATTTTTGAGAGGCCAACTATTTTCAGTCGTGTTGATGTTTGGAGCCTTGTCACGTTTCAATCCTCAAATCCTTTTCGAGGGATTAACAGCCTCTTGTTGGCGTCAGCGTATCTCGCATTCGTAAAGTTTCTTTAAATCCCGTAAAAGCCGACAAACAAAAAAAGACCCTTTTTCTGCAAATCCCAGCGGTTTGACTGGAGGGGAAACTTCAGGCGTGCTTTTGTAACCGAGCTGAATGATGTCAGGGTGACATCACCGTCTAACACCGATGTTCCTTCTCTCACTCAGGCGAAGAAGTCCATCGCCTCACATTTATGCACGGTGTCCGATTTCGCCATTGAGATGTTCGACGTCTTGGATGCCATCAACTACCAGTCCTACAACGACTTCGTCCTGAGAGTAGGTGAGCTGGAACGCCGCTGACGCTCGCCGCTGACGCTCGCCGCTGACGCTCGCCGCTGTTACGTTTGGAAGGAAGTGCATCACAACCAGACCTCAAGCTTCCATTGTGTTGGGTATCCTGTGGGGAGCCTGCAATGGGAGCCCATGTTTAATCCCAGCATATACAGGACCATCCTGTCCTGTAACGGGGGGGGGGGCGCTCCCTGTGTTTGTGTGCTTGGCTGAACCGTCTTTGCAGAAACGTTTCCTAATCCGGGCAGCGCTGGCGTTTCCAGTAAGAGCAGGAAAAACAAACGCGAAGACGCGGAGTCGCGTCACCAACGTGGATTCATGTCACTCATGAGCAGCAGGAACAAAACCAGGGCTTCTTTGACTCGGTTGTATTTAATATTAATAGCATTAACAGATTAAAGGATCCGTCGCACATAAATAGAAAATAAAGCTCTTTTAATAAAGAGGTGATTGTTTAGGTTCATGGTTTCTAAGAAAAGAGAAAGACTGGCGCTTGAAAACAAAAACAAACTACGTCATCCGCTTCGGCGCCTTCCTCACACGGGACCCTAATGCTAACGCTAGAGCTTTAGCTTGACTTAGCTAGAGTTTTGTAGCCATCGGTCCCCTTCGGTGGACTTTCTCCGACGCTCCGGACGTTCATCAGTGTTTTCCGTCTGTTCTCGATCCCACGATGCTTTGCTCAGGGCGGCACCGTCTTTCAACGTTTAAAACCGTTAAAATATTGAAACACATTTAACGTTTGATGTTTAAATGTTCAACTGAAGCCGTCCAGGATGTCTTGAGTTCCCAGCCAAAAAAACTGGGTTGCGGACCCCTCAAATGTCAAAATGTTCTCTGTTTACTTGGTTAATGGTTGCAGTACCCAGAGGAAACAGTAGGGGGCGTGTCCGGTGGGTAAAACCTGCTTTTCTTTCCCTCCAGGCATCAACGTGGGACCGGTGGTGGCCGGCGTGATAGGTGCGCGACGACCGCAGTACGACATCTGGGGGAACACGGTGAACGTCGCCAGCAGGATGGACAGCACAGGCGTTCAGGGAAAGATACAGGTACGGCGCTAAGCTAACTGCTAACTAACTCTGAACCACCAACGAAGAAGAAGACGCGGCAGAACTGAACCTTCCATCTCTCCTCCAGGTGACTGAAGACGTTCACCGGCTCATCGCCGACTGCTACCGCTTCGTGTGCCGCGGCCAGGTCAGCGTGAAGGGCAAAGGTCAGATGCTCACCTACTTCCTGGAGGGGCGTGGTCGACCTCGTCCGCCCGAGCAGAACCCGCCCGGCGCCGAGCGGCGGTCCAGCGCCTTCGCCCACGGCAGCGTGTGCACCAGACTTAGCCCCGCCCCCACGGTCACCACCTACGCCACCATCAGGACGCCGAGCCCAGGCGCCGCCAACCCCACCACCTCCACCAGCACCACCAGGTTTCTGCCCTCGGTCGCCACGGCAACGGTGTGACGGATACTGTCTCCATGGTGACCAAAAACAAAAAAAGGGCGGCAACGAGATAGCAAAGAGTTTACCAGTAGAGGACCGGATGGAGCTGTCGGTTCTTCTACTTCCTGTGTGGATCGTCCAATCGGAGGCCAGCGCCGTGTTCCGGACTCCTGAACGGGACGTTTTTCGCCACGATTACCGAATCCTGGACTCTAGCAAACTAAAAAACGAAGCGAGATGCACAACTGATGGTGTAGCACAGCCTCTCTCCACATCGGGAAATTCCTTTAACGACTTCAGCGATGTTTTTCCTCTCCAAAAAACCAAATCAGTGCTGTTGCCTTAGCGACCACTCCTCACGACGCCATCTTTCTTTCTCTTTCTTTATTTTGTTGTTGTTGCCTTTTCTGATCCTTTTTTCACAAATCCATTGCGGAGGGGTGTCCGTGAAGCCACTCATCAAACAACGGACGCCGTCGAAGCCCCACCCACTCAAACCGAACCCCTCGACTCTTTTGGCGCGTGACGCCATCGCCGCATTCCCGCTCACGTTTGTACGTCTGTTTTCCCTGTGATGCTTGACTTCCAGATTCTTCCTCGTCGGAGTGTAGCAATAACGCGGTCCGTGTCTCCGCCCGTTTGCCCTGCATGCTGTAGCCCCGCCCTGATAGTGTATGTAGCCGCCGGCGTGTGCGTAGCTAGCCACGCCCAACTGTATCTCCGTGGAGCATGACTTTACAAATTATTTTGTGTGGGTTTTTTTTAAAAAAAGGAAACCTTTTTTTTCCCAGCGTGTTTGTTTATGAAGAAATATTTTCTATGGTTCAAAATATTCAGTTTGACTATTTTTATGAACTACAAGCTGCTTTGGTAACGGACAAGATGTTGGGAGACGACCAAACCTCCGTGTTCCTCGGAAAAAATACACATTTATCTGACGGTATTAGCATGCTACGGCTAACACAGCCCGGTTCTATTCTAGCATGCACAGCCTGCACGCGTGTTGTGATGAAGCATCGTAGGCCGACACGCGCTGACTCGGCTTAAATGTCATGCATGCGCTAAAGGAAGCGGTCGTCTTTGAATGTAAGGTGCTTTTTTTTTGGTGTTCTTCATGCGAGGACGTCCTCAGGACGGTTCGATCAGGCCGGAGGCTCCTCCTCTTCCTCCAACAGGTAGCCGGTGTTCAAATGTGCCAACCTATTTTCATAAACATATCAAAAGTTTTGTCGTGAAGCTGGAGCACAGCTGGATGTGTGGCTACGGTGGTTGTCGAATGCATAATCGCTGTTTGGAGTTGTTCCTTTAAGAGTTTTTGTAACACGCTTTGTCGGCCGGCGTCGATTCTGGAGGTTTGTTTGGACGCCGTCACCTGATCGAACGACGTCGTCGCGTTTCTTGAAGTCTAAACGGTAGCCAACGCTAACTTTTGAGTTTCTAAGAGATTAAACAATGAGGATTTTTATACACTTGCTTTTAACCGTTGCCGGAACGTGAATGGAAAGGAGTTGTGTACACTATATTTACTGTAAAATTGGATATTTTCATACTGTATAATACGGGTTTCAATTGGTATATGTAGGTATTACTAGATATTATTGTACATGGTCTTTTTTCAGAGATATATTATGAATGATTCGATATTTGTCGAGTTCTTTTGTTGAAGATGTATTTATGGAGACGTTTTATGTGAATGTACATTTTGTTAAAGACGATATTTTATACTAAGTGTTTGCACTGCGATGATATTGACGTACTATGACGATATAAATAAAGCCAGTGGAGGCTTGTCTCCTATGAAAGGTTGCTGTGCGTACTTCCACGAACAAACACAGAGTACATTGGGGGGAGGGGATGGGTATGGGTCAGTTTTCATCTTATGTAACAGCAGACAGCATCTGATGCAAGAAGCATCACAGAGGTCAATGTCAGCAGGAGTCCGACGGCGCTGGAGCGTCACGCTGATGTTATGAACACGACGGCCGATGGATTGCTTCACAACTAGCAGAGAAATGCTAACGCGATTCAGCTAGCATAGGTACAGGTGTGATTTTATAAAGCAATAACAAGTCAGAGGTGTGGCCATGCCTTCTGGCTGGGTGTTATTCTAATGACAACAATTGTCGTCATGGTTACCTGGTGTTCATGGGATGTTAAAGTTTAAAAAAAAAATTTTTTTAAGTAAAAAAATCTAGTTGGAAATTTGATGAATGCCCTGAACCCGCCCCCTTTCTCTGGACCCTCCCACCATCATTCCTCACGATTATTCATCCTAGTTTGCCTATTGATCCTAGTTTGCCTATTGATCCTAGTTTGCCTGTCGTTAAACACTTAAATTGAGTTCAGCAGTGTAACAGGTCACAGTTTACAACACATTTAAAGTTTTTCTAGCTGTAAAAAAGTAAAAACAAATTTGTTTGTTTTTGGCATTTTTTTTCTCATTCTGTCCAAAGGTGACTTCAGTGAGTTCTAAATGTTTCTCTCCTCACCCATCTCCCCCTCCTCCTCACCCCCAACAGAGGAATCCAACAAACTAACAGGGTGTGTGTGTGTGTTTGTGTGTGGGGGGGTTCGGTGTTGATGGGGGTGGGGGTGAGAGGAAAGAGAACAAAACAAACAGCAGCCCGATCATTGTTTCTGTTTGTGCGGCGATCTGAGTGCGAAGGGATGTTTCAGGTCCTGTCTCAGGAAGCGGCGGCTTCCAAAACGTTCATCAGCGATGTGAAAATGTTTGCGCTGGCGTGTGTGGAAGTGCTGTGGCATGCGGAGCATCCTGAGTGACAGGTTGTCATGGCAACACAACACAAGAGCGTGCCCCGACACGACAACATCGAGGTTATGTTCCGCAATGAGCAAATGATAAAGCTCCACAACGACTGTGTGCACCTGATGGTGTGTGTGTGTGTGTGTGTGTGTGTGTGTGTGTGTGTGTGTGTGTGTGTGTGTGTGTGTGTTTGTCTACCACCTGCTGGACTCGAGATGTGATCAAAAACACCCGGCTCGGGCGCGCCAACGCAAACACTCACACACTGCGAGATAAGCCAGCGGAATAGGCGTGGCTTACAGCTGTGGTGCGAGGGAACGGGCGTCCGTCAGCGACCTGATTCAGATGGTTGCCGCAACGACACAGCTGAGCGGGACCAGGGTCAACGAACCTCCCCTCGCCTCCCCATCCAGTGACCCCCGTGTGTCAACATCCCTTACTGTAAGCGTGGGAGGAAAAGCACAGCCCCCACTCCTTAAGTGTGTGTGTGTGTGTGTGTGTGTGTGTGTGTGTGTGTGTGTGTGTGTGTGTGTGTGTGTGTGACGTGGGTACGTATTTGCGTCAGATGTTTAAGTGACGTGTCTGAATCCTGCACCTGAGAACAAACGGCAGGTTGTGTCGCCATGGCGAACGGGATTACCCACAACAACAACAACAACACGGAACAATCTGTGCGCCGCTGCTCTCTCATGTTCTGTAACGTGTTCTAATCTGGTGAACAATTTCATTCTGACCAGATTAAGTCGGCTAAAGCGGGATTGTTGAAACATTTATGGCTGTCGACTCTGTGACATCAGAAAATGAGAAACTCGTGACCCTGGTAGTCTTGTGTTTACGGAGGCCTTCCTGACGTTCCCAACGCGTTCCAAACTTGTGTGTTTTCAGACCGTCGGAATCTGGAGCACGCCATTCCACCGGGCGGTTTATCAAATCCATATGTAGGGCTTGGAGCTCCCAGATGAGTCCAGGGAAGCAATCTGAAAACTTTCTTGCAGGAGCAACAAGGTTGCGAAACATTTCTTCGAAGTCCAACGAACAAAATAACAGCCTCTGATTAGTGGACAGAAAACATCCTCCCACAACATTGTTCCTCATCAAGGACTTCCCCGGCGTACTTACGTTATTTTCTGGACATGTTTTCTCCAGCGCAGACACACACGGGGGTCAATGAACTCCGTGTTGTGTAAGAACAGTCTCGACCTTTCCTAACCTCGTCCCGCCGCGGCTTCGTGTTTGGTCTCATCCCAACGTCCACGCGGGATGGAATGCGACGAGCCGAGATAAAACGCCTCCGAAGGGGGCAGAAAAAGTCAAAATAACCTCCCAAACAGAAAGGTTCACGGTGACCAGATACATCCTGGAACTACTTTCCCGCTCACTCAACAACCCCAGTCGACCCGTTCGCGCAATGCTCGTTGGGGGAGTCAAGATGAAAAGTCCTTTTGAGAATGTCCCCACTGTGGGGCAAATAAAGGAGTATCTTATTTTGTCTTGTCTTAAGTTTTGGTGCAGATCCGAGTCGAAACAAGATTTACGTTGGGTTTCTCAATGGATTGGCAGGAAATTTAAGGATATCAATCATGTCGTTTTTGTTCGGCGTTCGACCTGAAGTAAGAATGAAGTAATCCCTCGCACATTTGCACATCAACATGCGCAACCTCACCTCAATGTGGATTTTTAGTAGGTACGTGATACCATACACGCATTCTATTGACTGACGGCATCCGGAAGTGCGCTACGGTCCATGAGTCTCGGCGAGAGAAAACGTGTTCATCTGTTGGTTGGTTCTCTTGGGGACGACTGAGCGAAACAGAACCAAAGAGAGTCCAAGCAGCTCCTGAGGCACACTTCCTTTTTATTCACTGCTGGGGCTTGTTTTTTTAGGATGTTCTGGACAGATTGTTCACACACACACACACACACACACACACACACACACACACACACACACACACTGTTCCGGAAGTACAGTCGGATGTGAAACTCTTGTTACAACTGGACCTGACGGTACGAACAGAACCGACCCGCTCACGAGATCGTTTCCAGTTGTCTTTGCCAAATGCAATCGTACGGAATGGACTCCTCCTCCTTCTCATTAGAGCACGCACACACACACACACACACACACACCCACACACACACACACACACACACACACACACACACACACACACACACACACACACACACACACACACACACACACACACTCAGAGAGAGAGAGGAGGAAACTCAACACAATGGCCGCTGGCGCATGGGAGCCTGGATTTCCTGGGTTTCCCACACACAAGTGTACAATCACAAGCTCGCAAACACACGGTCACACACACAGGCACACACATAAACCATCACACAACACGCCAAGACACCGGACTCTAATGAATTAGTCCCCCCATTGACGATATTAAAGCGGCGAGTGCCCTGAGACCCCGGCTCTGTTTCCGTGAGTTTCTCCCAGACCTCAGTCGCGATCGGCGTCGCCTGTTTAATAAGACATGGATTATCCGATTAAGGGAATCTTGCAAGAAGGAGAAGAAAAAGAACAACTTTGCGGGGGGATTAGTGTCATTGTACCCGTTCACATCACATTCCTTGCCGCTGATTCTCAGATCACGCCGTTGGCGTGTCCTGGGGCCGGGTTGGCTCCCAGGGGCCACCGGTGATACCGACCCGATCCCGTCGCCAGATTTCAACGTTTTATTTGATAGGAATTGTACATCGATCAATAAGAAGACTGGAAATCAGGTTTCCAGTCAGAAGGATGAATTTGAACCAACTTTATTCAGTCGGATTCAGTCCGGAAACAACCGACGATGTTGGGGGAGGAGCTACGTCCATCTGTGACGAAGAGTTTGGGAAGGATCACAAAGATCTTAAACTTGTTTTTTCTTGTGGAAAGTGGACACGCAGACACACACGCACATGCACACGCACACACACACACTTCCTGATGTTGTCATGACCAGGTGACACCAATGTGGGCGGGGCAACCACACGGGAAGGTGGCAGGGATGACGGGACGACATGACCCGGGTTGACAGGTGAAACGCTAACAGGATGCTATCAGCCATAACAAGCGCTCGGCTATCGCACTCTGTTTTGTCTCGAAACCGCTCGGAGACGTGGGCGTGTCCGTGGGCGTGGCCATGGGCGTGACCGCACTTAGTCTGGTTTTACACTTTTCAGGACATTCATCAACATTTCAACGTGTCGCCACAAAACGCGGCCAAACCAGCCACGCACCTGACACCCTGGCCCCGCCCCTTCTGTGTGACATCACTGCAGGCGAGCCTCGGGCCGTCCCATCTTCACAGGTGTGCATTCTTTGCGTGGGTGTGATTTTAAACAACCCTGTTTTTGTGAACTCATCTGTCGTAGTGCCCCCCCCCCCATGCGACCCCCTCCAAAGGTTGAAACCACCTTAAATGGAGGGTTAGGGTGTGTGTGTGTGTGTGTGTGTGTGTGTGTGTGTGTGTGTGTGTGTGTGTGTGTGTGTGTGTGTGTGTGTGTGTGCAGCTCCTAACACAACAAGTCTGTTTTCCCCGGTTCTCTTGTCAAAGACAAACATTCCAGTCGTGGGACGCTCAATGCCAGGGTCCGTTTGATCTTCATCATGTGACATCTGAGAGAGGCGGGAACCCCTGCTTATCATCAGGCCCCCCCAACACCGACCCGTACGGGGCCAGGTCTGAAGGCTCTGATGTGTCCCGCTGCGTGCATGTGTTCCGTCCCTGACCTGATATAACTCCGTCCCGTTGGACGATTCTGCCTCGCTGATCCGACAGCGCAGAAGGAAACGCACACCAGCCCCCCCGTCAGATTCCTTAACCCCCCCACGTCTCTCCATCTTTACATCAACGCACTAATTACAAAGACAATCCCATGATGCTCAGCAGCCAGCCAGCCATATCATGGCCCGACGTCCAGCTGGATGTGTGGGTCACATGACACAAAAATGTCCTGCCATGCAGCGTCCTATCAACGCCTCCGGGCCCCCGGGAGTCCACATTCCCTCACAAGGACGCGGTTCATGTGAGGACAGCCTTATAGTGACGTACAGGAAGCATATGACCGCCGCCGAGGCGTTCAGAGGTGGGTAACGGCGGCGTGACCGGTGTGGCGAGTCCATGTCACAACAACCACACAAATCTTTATCTAGATTCACGTCGCAATCGCAACACAAAACTAAAGAAGAAGAAGGAAAGCCCTCCTCATCATCGCTGTGGAGATTCCATCATCATAACAGACAAACGGGTCTGATGTAGATGTTTAGTCCTGATTGGAATCAATTCAAAGCACAAACACATGAGATGAAGCGTGTAAACTCCTGTTTACAGCCTGTGTTCCTGATGAAACCCTGAACATTAAGGGAGTTCCAGCCAAAAGTCCCGTCCTGTAGGACATGTGGTATTCAGCTGTATTTATAGGATGGATTAAATGTGGAATTCCTTCTCATGGAAGTTTTTCACCAGTGGGTCAGTGGAGTGTTCCATCTGATGGGACGTCACGCTGTCGGCCTGGAACAATGTGGGACAGAGGGTCAGACGGGGGGGTGTTTATGTCCTGAAAGTAGCTCCAAAGTGATGAATTTATTCGGGAATAATGACAGAATTTGCATGAATCCAGACGAGGGACAGAAACTCGTCCAATCAGAGTTCATCAAGAGGTAGGAGAAGGCTAATGCGGTTAGCTCAGAGGCTACTGAGGTGGGCTGGAACACCTGCTCAGGTAAAACCAGATGAGACCTCGTCTACAAACACACAATGATAAACTAGATCAAACAGAGGTGCATGCTTACACTGTTAGCTCACAGGCTACGACCGTCTGACCGATCGACTAACAGACCAACCGACCGACCGAAGTCAGACTGGCCATACGCTGACCAACAATTCAATAAAAAAATTTTTAGAACGACCGAATGACCCAAAAAAAAAAAAGATTTTGGCCAAAACAAATATTCTGACTGGCTGACCCCCCCCAAAAAAATTTTTAGACTGACAAACTGAACAAAAAAAAATTATTCATTGGAACGACCAACCAAAACAAAAAATTTTTTTTGGAACGACCGAACGAAAAAAATTATTTAGACAAACCGACCAAAAAATATTTATTTTACCAAAAAAACAAACAAATGTTTTTTGGACAGACTGACCAAATACAAACTAATTTTAACCCGACTGACCGGTCGAAAAAAAAAATTTTTGTCAGACCAACCCACATAAAAAATTTTTTTAGACCGACCAACTGAACAAAAATTTTTTTATTTTGAACAGACCGAACAAATAAAAACTTATTTTGACCCGACTCACCCATGGAAAAAAACATTTTTAGACCAACCAACCAACCAAAGAAAAACATTTTTTAAGACTGACCGACCTACAAAAAAAATTTTTTTGGACCAACTGACCAAAAAAAAAATTTTTTAAAAACGACCAACCGAAAAAAAATTATTTACACCGACTTACCAAACAAAATTTTTTTTAACCCGACCGACTGGTTGAAAGGAAAACATTTTTGACAGACCAAGTGAACAAAAAAAATTTTTTTTTGGACCGAACGACCTACAAAAAAAAACCGACCAAAAAAATTTATTTAAACCGACCAACCAAAAGAAATTACAACTTTTTTTTTAACCAAAAACAAGAATGATTTTTGGACGGACCAACCAAATAAAAAAATATTTTAGCCCTACTCACAGGTTGAAAAAAGACCAACCAACCGACCACAGAAAAACATTTTTTTTAGACTGACTGACCTACAAAAAAAAATTTGTTTGGACCAATGACCAAAAAAATTTTTTTGAAATGACCAACCGAAAAAAATTATCTACACCGACCGACTAAAAAAATAATATTTCTTTTTTATGAAAGAGAATGTTTTTTGGACGGACTGACCATATAAAAAAATATGTTTTAACTGAACTCACAGGTTTTTTAGACCAACTGACCAAATAAAAAATTTTTTTTAACCCGACCGACAGGTCGAAAGAAACATTTTTTTGACCGACCAAGTGAACAAAAAAAGTTTTTTGGAACGACCGACCTACAAAAAATTGTTTACTTAGACCAACCAACCAAATCAAAAATTTTTGGAACAACCGACCGAAAAAAATTATTTAAACTGAGAAATTACTTTTTTTTTTTAACCAAAAACAATGATTTTTGGACGACCGACCAAATAAAAAATTATTTTAACCCCGACCGACTGGTCGAAAGGAAATTTTTTTTTGACAGACCAAGTGAACAAAAAAAATTTTTTTTGGACCGAACGACCTACAAAAAAAAACTTTACTTGAACCAACCAACCAAACAAAATTTTTTGGAACGACCGACCAAATAAATGTATTTAAACTGACCGACTAAAAAAATAACATTTCTTTTTTACTAAATAGAATGTTTTGTCGACGGACTGACCATATAAAAAAAATATTTTTTAACTGAACTCAGGAGCTTTTTTTAGTCCAAGTGACCAAAAAAAATTTTTTTGTAACCCGACCGACAGGTCTAAAGAAACACTTTTTTGAACAAAAAAAAAGTTTTTTGGACCAACCGACCTACAAAATTTTTTTTGGAACAACCGACCGAAAAAAATTACAATTACGAAATTACTTCTTTTTTTTTTCCACCAAAAACAATGATATTTGGACGACTGACCAAATACAAAATTATTTTAAGCCAACTCAGAGGTCGAAAAACATCTTTTTAGACCAACCAACTGACCAAAGAAAAACATTTTTTTAGACTGACTGACCTACAAAAAAACTTTTTTTGGACCAACTTACCAAAAAAATTTTTGAAACGACCAACCGAAAAAAATTATTTACACCGACCGACTAAAAAAATAATATTTCTTTTTTATGAAATAGAATGTTTTTTGGACGGACTGACCATATAAAAAAATATTTTTTAACTGAACTCACAGGTTTTTTTAGACCGACTGACGAAAAAAACATTTTTTTAACCTGACCGACTGGTCGAAAGGAAAATTTTTTTGACAGACCAAGTGAACAAAAAAAATTTTTTTTGGACCGAATGACCTACAAAAAAAAACCTATTTGAACCAACCAACCACACAAAATTTTTTGGAACAACTGACCAAAAAAAATTATTTAAACTGACCAACAAAGAGAAATTACAATTTTTTTTAACCAAAAACAAGAATGATTTTTGGACAGACCGACCAAATAAATTATTTTATCCCTACTCACAGGTTGAAAAAACATTTTTTTAGACCAACTAACCGACCGAAGAAAAACATTTTTTTAGACTGACCGACCTACAAAAAATTTTTTTTGTGGACCAACTGACCAAAAAAATTTTTTTGAAATGACCAACCGAAAAAAATTATCTACACCGACCGACTAAAAAAATTATATTTCTTTTTTATGAAATAGAATGTTTTTTGGACGGACTGACCATATAAAAAATATTTTTTAACTGAACTCACAGGTTTTTTTAGACCAACTGACCAAAATAAATTTTTTTGTAACCCGACCGACTGGTCGAAAGAAACACTTTTTTGACAGACCAAGTGAAAAAAAGAAATTTTATTTGGACCGAATGACCTACAAAAAAACCCTACTTGAACCAACCACACAAAGTTTTTTGGAACAACTGACCAAAAAAATTTATTTAAACCGACCAACCAAAAGAAATTACAACTTTTTTTTTAACCAAAAACAAGAATGATTTTTGGACGGACCAACCAAATAAAAAAATATTTTAGCCCTACTCACAGGTTGAAAAAAGACCAACCAACCGACCACAGAATAACATTTTTTTTAGACTGACTGACCTACAAAAAAAAAATTTGTTTGGACCAATGACCAAAAAAATTTTTTTGAAATGACCAACCGAAAAAAATTATCTACACCGACCGAATAAAAAAATAATATTTCTTTTTTATGAAAGAGAATGTTTTTTGGACGGACTGACCATATAAAAAAATATGTTTTAACTGAACTCACAGGTTTTTTAGACCAACTGACCAAATAAAAAAAATTTTTTAACCCGACCGACAGGTCGAAAGAAACATTTTTTTGACCGACCAAGTGAACAAAAAAAGTTTTTTGGAACGACCGACCTACAAAAAATTGTTTACTTAGACCAACCAACCAAATCAAAAATTTTTGGAACAACCGACCGAAAAAAATTATTTAAACTGAGAAATTACTTTTTTTTTTTAACCAAAAACAATGATTTTTGGACGACCGACCAAATAAAAAATTATTTTAACCCCGACCGACTGGTCGAAAGGAAATTTTTTTTTGACAGACCAAGTGAACAAAAAAAATTTTTTTTGGACCGAACGACCTACAAAAAAAAACTTTACTTGAACCAACCAACCAAACAAAATTTTTTGGAACGACCGACCAAATAAATGTATTTAAACTGACCGACTAAAAAAATAACATTTCTTTTTTACTAAATAGAATGTTTTGTCGACGGACTGACCATATAAAAAAAATATTTTTTAACTGAACTCAGGAGCTTTTTTTAGTCCAAGTGACCAAAAAAAATTTTTTTGTAACCCGACCGACAGGTCGAAAGAAACACTTTTTTGAACAAAAAAAAAGTTTTTTGGACCAACCGACCTACAAAAATTTTTTTGGAACAACCGACCGAAAAAAATTACAATTACGAAATTACTTCTTTTTTTTTCCACCAAAAACAATGATATTTGGACGACTGACCAAATACAAAATTATTTTAAGCCAACTCAGAGGTCGAAAAACATCTTTTTAGACCAACCAACTGACCAAAGAAAAACATTTTTTTAGACTGACTGACCTACAAAAAAACTTTTTTTGGACCAACTTACCAAAAAAATTTTTGAAACGACCAACCGAAAAAAATTATTTACACCGACCGACTAAAAAAATAATATTTCTTTTTTATGAAATAGAATGTTTTTTGGACGGACTGACCATATAAAAAAATATTTTTTAACTGAACTCACAGGTTTTTTTAGACCGACTGACGAAAAAAACATTTTTTTAACCTGACCGACTGGTCGAAAGGAAAATTTTTTTGACAGACCAAGTGAACAAAAAAAATTTTTTTTGGACCGAATGACCTACAAAAAAAAACTATTTGAACCAACCAACCACACAAAATTTTTTGGAACAACTGACCAAAGAAAATTATTTAAACTGACCAACAAAGAGAAATTACAATTTTTTTTAACCAAAAACAAGAATGATTTTTGGACAGACCGACCAAATAAAAAATTATTTTATCCCTGCTCACAGGTTGAAAAAACATTTTTTTAGACCAACCAACCGACCGAAGAAAAACATTTTTTTAGACTGACCAACCTACAAAAAATTTTTTTTGTGGACCAACTGACCAAAAAAATTTTTTTGAAATGACCAACCGAAAAAAATTATCTACACCGACCGACTAAAAAAATTATATTTCTTTTTTATGAAATAGAATGTTTTTTGGACGGACTGACCATATAAAAAATATTTTTTAACTGAACTCACAGGTTTTTTTAGACCAACTGACCAAAATAAATTTTTTTGTAACCCGACCGACTGGTCGAAAGAAACACTTTTTTGACAGACCAAGTGAAAAAAAGAAATTTTATTTGGACCGAATGACCTACAAAAAAACCCTACTTGAACCAACCACAGAAAGTTTTTTGGAACAACTGACCAAAAAAAATAATTTAAACTGACCAACAAAAAGAAATTACAATTTTTTTTTTAACCAAAAACAAGAATGATCTTTGGACAGACCGACCAAATAAAAAATTATTTTATCCCTACTCACAGGTCGAAAAAACATTTTTTAGACCAACCAACCGACCACAGAAAAACATTTCTTTAGACTGACCGACCTACAAAATAAATTTTTTGTGGACCAACTGACCAAAAAAATTTTTTTGAAACGACCAACCGAAAAAAATGATCTACACCGACCGACTAAAAAAATAATATTTCTTGTTTACTAAATAGAATGTTTTTTGGACGGACTGACCATATAAAAAAATATGTTTTAACTGAACTCACAGGTTGTTTAGACCAACTGACCAAATAAAAAAATTTTTTTAACCCGACCGACAGGTCGAAAGAAACATTTTTTTGACCGACCAAGTGAACAAAAAAAGTTTTTGGAACGACCGAACTACAAAAAATTGTTTACTTAGACCAACCAACCAAATCAAAAATTTTTGGAACAACTGACCGAAAAAAATTATTTAAACTGAGAAATTACTTTTTTTTTTTAACCAAAAACAATGATTTTTGGACGACCGACCAAATAAAAAATTATTTTAACCCCGACCGACTGGTCGAAAGGAAAAATTTTTTTGACAGACCAAGTGAACAAAAAAAATTTTTTTTGGACCGAACGACCTACAAAAAAAAACTTTACTTGAACCAACCAACCAAACAAAATTTTTTGGAACGACCGATCAAAAAAATTTATTTAAACTGACCGACTAAAACAATAACATTTCTTTTTTACTAAATAGAATGTTTTTTGGACGGACTGACCATATAAAAAAAATATTTTTTAACTGAACTCACAGCTTTTTTTAGTCCAAGTGACCAAAAAAAATTTTTTTGTAACCCGACCGACAGGTCGAAAAAAACACTTTTTTGACCGACCAAGTGAACAAAAAAAAAGTTTTTTGGACCAACCGACCTACAAAAAATTTTTACTTGGACCAACCAACCAAAATAAAATTTTTGGAACAACCAACCGAAAAAAATTACAATTACGAAATTACAATTTTTTTTTTTCACCAAAAACAATGATATTTGGACGACTGACCAAATGCAAAATTATTTTAAGCCAACTAAGAGGTCGAAAAACATCTTTTTAGACCAACCAACTGACCAAAGAAAAAATTTTTTTTAGACTGAGCGACTTCACAAAAAAAATTTCTTTTGGACCAACTGACCAAAAAAAATTTTTTGAAACGACCAACCAAAAAAATGTATTTACACTGACTGACCAAAATTTTTTTTATTTTTTTAACAAATAGAATGTTTTTTGGACAGACTGACCATATAAAAAAATATTTTTTAACTGGACTCGAAGGTTTTCTTTAGACCGACCGACCAAAAAATATTTTTTTTAACCGACCGACTGGTCAAAAGGAACATTTTTTGAGAGACCAAGTGAACAAAAAAAAAATTTTTTTTGACCGAACGACCTACAAAAAAAAACTTTACTTGAACCAACCAACCAAACAAAATTTTTTGGAACAACCGACCAAAAAGAATTATTTAAACTGACCGACAAAAAATATCATTTCTTTTTTACTAAATAGAATGTTTTTTGGATTTTTTTTAACCCGACCGACAGGTCGAAAGAAACACTTTTTTGACCAACCAAGTGAACAAAAAAAAAGTTTTTTGGACTGACCGACCTACAAAAAATTTTTTACTTGGACTAACCAACCAAAAAAAAAATTTTTGGAACAACCGACCGAAAAAAATTATTTAAACCGAGAAATTACAATTTGTTTTTTTTTAACAAAAACAAAAAGGATTTTTGGACGACCGACTAAATAAAAATTATTTTGACCCAACTCACGGGTCGATAAGAAATTTTTTAGACCAACCAACCGACCAAAGAAAAACATTTTTATAGACTGACCAACTGACCGGAAAAATTTTTTTTAGAACAACCAACAAACCCCCCAAAAAGAGTTTTTGGACTGATGGATGGAAAAATGTTTATAGACCAACCGATCATTTGAAAAACAACCGAAAAAAAAAAATGCACAAAAATTTTTTTTCGGTCAGGTTGTTCAAAAAATTTTTATTACCAAAAAAGATTTTTTGGAGACCGACCGAAGAAAACATTTATTTCTTAGACCAACCGGAAAAAATGTTAAAACGTCCGACCGACTAACCCCAAAAAATATTTTAGACAATCGGTCCAAAAATATTTTATTAGAGTAACCGACTGACTGACCAAAATAAAAAAATTTATAGACAAGCCTTCTGAAAATTTTTTAGTTTAGAATGACAAAAAAAAAAAAATTCATGAAATAAATTTTTTTTGACCATAGTTCTGTCTAAAAACTTTTTTTATTACCATTCTAAAAAAAATTTTTATGGACCTAAAAAAATAGGTTTTTTTGGTCGGTTGGTTTGTCCAACTTAATTTTTTTGACAAGTTGGTCGGAGTGAAAAAAATTATTTTGGTCTCAAAAAAACATTTTTTCGGGAGAAAAAGGTTTGTTTTTGGTTGGTGGGTCATGCTCGATGGGTTCGGTTTGTCCAAAAAAAAAAGTTTTTCTAGAAAGGTTGGTCGGTCAAAGAAATAAATTTTTTTTTCAACCACTATAAAATTATTTTTTTTGGGTCGGTCGGTCTAAAAAATGTTTTTTTTCAGGTAGTTGCTCTAAAAAAACTTATTTTGACTGTTCTGTATTAAAAAGTTTTTTGGGTCGGTCAGTCCAGAAAAAAAAATTCTCGGTCAGTTGGTCCAGAAAATTTTATTTTGAAAGGTTGGTCAGTCACAAAAACTTTTTTTTTCAACCACTCAGTTGGTCTAAAAGATTTTTTTTTTGTAAGTCGGTCAGCCAGCTGGTTGCTCTAAAAAATACTGTTTTTGGTCAAAAAAAATGTTTTTTTCAACTGGTTGATTGATTAAAAAAGTTTTTTTTTTCACCTGGGCAGTCGCTCTTAAAAAATATTTTTATCTGACTAGTTGTTCTAAAAAAATTTTCTGGTTAGTTGGTCTAAAAAATTTTTTTCGACCAGTCAGTTGGGTTAAAATAATTTTTTACTAGGTCGGTCCGTCCAAAAAACTTTTGTTTTTGTTAAAAAAACAAATTAAAAAAAAACTTTTTTCCTCTTTTGGTCAAAATTTTTTTGTTCGGTCAGTTGGTTGGTTGCTCTACAAGTTTTTTTGGGACCAGTCTGGTTAAAAAATTTTTTTGGGTTGGTCGTTCCAAAACAACTTTGGTCGAACAAACAAAAATTTTTTTCGTCTAAAAATTTCATTTTTTTGTTGGTTGGTCTCAAGAAATCTTTTTTTGGTAATGAAAAATGTTTTTAGACCAAACTATCGACCAAAAAGACAATTTGTTTTGATAAAAAAATTTTCAGACGTTCTTGAAAAAAAAATTTTTTTTACCAGTTGGTCGGTCTGAAAAAATTTTTTTTCGGTAGGTCCAAAAAATTTTTTTTTGGTAGTTCGGTACAAAAACTTTTTTGGGGGGGTGGGTCAGTGAAAAACATTTTTTTCGGTTGTTCAGTTGGTAAGAACATTTTTTTTTCAGTCAGTCGGTCTGTTGTTCTAAAAAAACTTTTTTTCACCGGTCTGTATAAAAAATTTTTGTAGGTTGGTCGGTCAAAAAAATGTTTTTTTTGACTGGGTGGACACTATAAAACATATGTTTTTTGGACTAGTTGTTCTAAACATTTTTTTGGGTCGGTCGGTTGGTCGTTCTAAAAAATTTTTTCCAGTCAGTCAGTTGCTCTATAAAAATATCTTTTTGACTGGTCTATGTAAAATTTATTTTGTAGGTCGGTTGGTCCAAAAAACAATTTTTTTAGGATGGTTATTCAGTCAAAAATTTCTTCGTCGGTCGGTCCGAAAGATAATTTTTCAGCTGGGCAGTCACTTTCAACATTTTTTTAATCTAACCGGTTGGTCTAAAATTTTTGTTTGGTTTGGTCGATATAAAATTTTATTTTTCAGTTGGTCAGTCCACATACATTTTTTGGTTGCTCAAAAAAAATTTTTTAGAACACTTAATTGGTCTAAAAAATGTTTTGGTTAGTTCTTCAAAATTCTATTTTTTCAATTTTTTTTATCGGTCAGTCCAAAAAAACTGGTCAAACAAACAAATTTTTTTTTCGTCTAAAAATTTCGTTTTTTCGTTGGTCGGTGTCAAAAAATCTTTTTTTGGTAATGAAAAATATTTTTAGACCAAACTATCGAACAAAAAGACAATTTGTCTTCATAAATGTTTTTTCGGACGTTGTTGAAAAAAAATTTTTTTCAGCCGGGCGGTCACTCTAAAAAAGTTTTTTTTTTACCGGTTGGTCGGTCTGAAATTTTGTATCGGTAGGTCCAAAAAATTTTATTTTGGTTGTTCAGTATAAAAACTTTTTTGGGGGGGTGGGTCAGTCAAAAACATTTTTTTCTGTTGTTCAGTTGGTAAGAAAACATTTTTTTTCAGTCGGTCAGTCTGTTGTTCTAAAAAAATTTTTTGACAAAATTTTTTTGGGTTGGTCAGTCGTTCTAAAAAATTTTTTCCAGCCGGTCAGTAGCTCTATAAAAATATATTTTTGACAGATCTGTGTAAAATTTATTTTGTAGGTCGGTTGGGCCAAAAAAAAATTTTTTTGTAGGTTGGTTGGTCCAAAAAAATAATTTTTTTAGGATGGTTATTCAGTCAAAAAAATTTTCGACGGTCGGTCCAAAAGATAATTTTTCAGCCGGGCAGTCACTTTCAATATTTTTTTAATCTAACCGGTTGGTCTAAAATTTTTGTTTGGTTTGGTCGATATAAAATTTTGTTTTTCAGTCGGTCAGTCCACAAACATTTTTTGGTTGCTCAAAAAAAAATTTTAGACCACTTAATTGGTCTAAAAAAATTTTGGTTAGTTCTTCAAAATTCTATTTTTTCAATTTTTTTTATCGGTCGGTCCAAAAAAACTGGTCGAACAAACAAAATATTTTTTTTCGTCTAAAAATTTCGTTTTTTTGTTGGTCGGTGTCAAAACATCTTTTTTTGGTAATGAAAAATATTTTTAGACCAAACTATCGAAAAAAAAGACAATTTGTCTTCATAAATGTTTTTTCGGACGTTGTTGAAAAAAAATTTTTTTTCAGCCGGGCGGTCGCTCTAAAGAAGTTTTCTTTTTACCGGTTGGTCGGTCTGAAAATTTTCTACGGTAGGTCCAAAAATTTTTTTTTTGGTCATTCGGTATAAAAACTTTTTTAGGGGGGTGGGTCAGTGAAAAACATTTTTTTCTGTTGATCAGTTGGTAAGAAAAATTTTTTTTTCAGTCGGTCGGTCTGTTGTATAAAAATTTTTTTGACCGGTCTTTATAAAAAAACTTTTGTAGGTCGGTCAGTCAAATATTTTTTTTTTGGACAGGTTGTTCTAAAAAAATTTTTTTGGGTCGGTCGTTCTAAAAAAATTTTTCCAGTCGGTCAGTCGCTCTATAAAAATATCTTTTTGACAGATCTGTGTAAAATTTATTTTGTAGGTCAGTTGGTCCAAAAAAACTTTTATTTTAGGATGGTTATTTGGTCAAAAAATTTTCGACGGTCTGTCCAAAATATTTTTTTCAGCTGGGCAGTCACTTTAAATATTTTTTAATCTAACCAGTTGGTCTAAAAAATTTTTTGAGGTTGGTGGATATAAATTTTTCGGTCGGTCAGTCCACAAACACTTTTTGTTTGGTCAAAAAAACATTTTTTCGACCGCTTAGTTGTTCTAAAAAATGTAATTTTTTGGTCAGTTATTCAAAATTCTATTTTTTCAGTCAGCCAGTTGGTTGCTCTAAAAAATTTTTTTGGGACCAGTCTAGTTAAAAAATTTCTTTGGGTAGGTCAGTACAACGAAAAATTTTTTTATCGGTCGGTCCAAAAAAACTGGTCGAACAAACAAAATATTTTTTTTCGTCTAAAAATTTCGTTTTTTTGTTGGTCGGTGTCAAAAAATCTTTTTTTGGTAATGAAAAATATTTTTAGACCAAACTATCGAAAAAAAAGACAATTTGTCTTCATAAATGTTTTTTCGGACGTTGTTGAAAAAAAATTTTTTTTCAGCCGGGCGGTCGCTCTAAAGAAGTTTTCTTTCTACCGGTTGGTCGGTCTGAAAATTTTCTACGGTAGGTCCAAAAATTTTTTTTTTGGTCATTCGGTATAAAAACTTTTTTAGGGGGGTGGGTCAGTGAAAAACATTTTTTTCTGTTGATCAGTTGGTAAGAAAAATTTTTTTTTCAGTCGGTCGGTCTGTTGTATAAAAATTTTTTTGACCGGTCTTTACAAAAAAACTTTTGTAGGTCGGTCAGTCAAATATTTTTTTTTTGGACAGGTTGTTCTAAAAAAATTTTTTTGGGTCGGTCGTTCTAAAAAAATTTTTCCAGTCGGTCAGTCGCTCTATAAAAATATCTTTTTGACAGATCTGTGTAAAATTTATTTTGTAGGTCGGTTGGTCCAAAAAAACTTTTATTTTAGGATGGTTATTTGGTCAAAAAATTTTCGACGGTCTGTCCAAAAGATTTTTTTTTCAGCTGGGCAGTCACTTTAAATATTTTTTAATCTAACCAGTTGGTCTAAAAAATTTTTTGAGGTTGGTGGATATAAATTTTTCGGTCGGTCAGTCCACAAACACTTTTTGTTTGGTCAAAAAAACATTTTTTCGACCGCTTAGATGTTCTAAAAAATGTAATTTTTTGGTCAGTTATTCAAAATTCTATTTTTTCAGTCAGCCAGTTGGTTGCTCTAAAAAATTTTTTTGGGACCAGTCTAGTTAAAAAATTTCTTTGGGTAGGTCAGTACAACGAAATTTTTTTTTATCGGTCGGTCCAAAAAAACTGGTCGAACAAACAAAATATTTTTTTTCGTCTAAAAATTTCGTTTTTTTGTTGGTCAGTGTCAAAAAATCTTTTTTTGGTAATGAAAAATGTTTTTAGACCAAACTATGGATCAAAAAGACAATTTGTCTTGATAAATGTTTTTTCGGACGTTCTTGAAAAAAAATTTTTTTTCAGCCAGGTGGTCGCTCTAAAAAAGTTTTTTTTTTCACCGGTTGGTCGGTCTGAAAGTTTTTTTTTCGATAGGTCCAAAAAAATTTTTTTGTGGTCGTTCGGTATAAAAACTTTTTTTGGGGGGTCGGTCAGTGAAAAAAATTTTTTTCTGTTGTTCAGTTGGTAAGAAAAAATTTTTTTTCAGTCGGTCAGTCTGTTCTAAAAAATTTTTTTGACCGGTCTGTATAAAAAGTTTTTTGCAGGTCGGTTGGTGAAAAAAAATTTTTTTTCCGACTGGGCGGTCACTATAAAACATATATTTTTTGGACTGGTTGTTCTAAAAAAAATTTTTGGGTCGGTTGGTCGGTCGGTCGTTTTAAAAAAAAATTTTTCCAGTCAGTCAGTCGCTCTATAAAAATATCTCTTTGACTGGTCTGTGTAAAATTTATTTGGTAGGTCGCTTGGTCCAAAAAAAATTTTTTTGTAGGTTGATCGGTCCAAAAAACTTTTTTTTAAAGATTGGTTATTCGGTCAAAAAAATTTTCGTCGGTCAGTCCAAAAGATATTTTTTTCAGCTGGGCAGTCACTTTAAATATTTTTTAATCTAACCGGTTGGTCTAAAAATTTTTGGGGGGGTTGGTCGATATAAATTTTTTTTTTCGGTCGGTCAGTCCACAAACATTTTTTGGTTGGTCAAAAAAAATTTTTTTCGACCGCTTAGTTGGTCTAAAAAATGTAATTTTTTGGTCATTTCTTCAAAATTCTATTTTTTCAGTCAGTCGGTTGGTTGCTCTAAAAAATTTTTTGGGACCAGTTTCTGGTTAAAAAAATGTTTTGGGTAGGTCAGTCCAACAAAAAAAATTTTTATCAGTCGGTCGGTCCAAAAAAACTCGAACAAACAAAAATGTTTTTTTGTCTAAAAATTTAATGTTTTTGTTGATTGGTCTCAAAAAATCTTTTTTTGGTAATGAAAAATGTTTTTACTCCAAACTATCGAGCAAAAAGACAATTTGTTTTGATAATTTTTTTTCGGACGTTCTTGAAAAAAAAATTTTCACCTCAGTCTGTCCAAAAAAAAATTTTTTTCAGGTGGGCGATCGCTCTAAAAAATTTTTTTTTTTTTACCGGTTGGTCGGTCTGAAAAATTTTTTTTCTCGGTAGGTCCAAAAACATTTTTTTTGGTCAGTCGGGGTCGGTCAGTGAAAAAGTTTTTTTTTGGTTGTTCAGTTGGTAAGAAAGTTTTTTTCTCAGTCGGTTGGTCTGTTGTTCTAAAAAACTTTTTTTCACCGGTCTGTATAAAAAATTTTTTGTAGGTCAATCGGTCAAATTTTTTTTTTTTTCGAATGGGCGATCACTTATAAAACATGTTTTTTTTTGGACTGGTTGTTCTAAAAAATTTTTTGGGGTCGGGGGGGCAGTCGTTCTAAGAAATTTTTTCCAGTCAGTCAGTCGCTCTATAAAAATATCTTTTTGACTGGTCTGTGTAAAATTTATTTTGTAGGTCGGTTGGTTCAAAAAAAATTTTTTTTGTAGGTTGATTGGTCCAAAAAAACTTTTATTGTAGGATGGTTATTCGGTCAAAAACATTTTTTGACGGTCGGTCCAAAAGATTTTTTTTTCAGCCGGGCAGTCACTTTAAATATTTTTTAATCTAACCGGTTGGTCTAAAGATTTTTTGGGGGTTGGTCAATATAAATTTTTGTTTTTTCGGTCGGTCAGTCCACAAACATTTTTTTGGTTGGTTAAAAAAAAATAATTTCCAACCGCTTAGTTGGTCTAAAAAATGTAATGTTTTGGTCAGTTCCTCAAAATTCAATTTTTTCAGTCAGTCGGTTGGTTGCTCTAAAAAAATTTTTTGGGAAAAGTCTGGTTAAAATTTTCTTTGGGTAGGTCAGTCCAACGAAAAAATTTTTTATCGGTCAGTCCAAACAAACTGGTCGAAAAAACAAATTTTTTTTTTTTCGTCTAAAAATTTCGTTTTTTTGTTGGTCGGTGTCAAAAAATCATTTTTTAGTAATGAAAAATGTTTTTAGACCAAACTATGGACCAAAAAGACAATTTGTCTTGATAAATGTTTTTTCGGAAGTTCTTGAAAAAAAAATTTTTTTCAGCCGGGCGGTCTCTCTAAAAAAGTTTTTTTTTTTACCCGTTGGTCGGTCTGAAAAAATTTTTTCGGTTGGTCCAAAGAAATTTTTTTTTCTGTTGTTCAGTTGATAAGAAAATTGTTTTCTCAGTCGGTTGGTCTGTTGTTCTAAAAAAACTTTTTTTCACAGGTCTGTATAAAAAATTTTTTTTGGGTCGGCCGGTCAAATAAAAATTTTTTTCGACTCGGCGGTCAATAGAAAACATATTTTTTTGGACTGGTTGTTCTAAAAAAATTTTTTGGGTCGGTCGGTTGGTCGGTCGCTTTAAAAAATTTTTTCCAGTCAGTCAGTCGCTCTATAAAAATATCTTTTTGACTGGTCTGTGTAAAATTTATTTTGTAGGTCGGTTGGTCCAAAAAATTTTTTTTTTGTAGGTTGATTGGTCCAAAAAAAACTTTATTTTAGGATGGTTATTCGGTCAAAAAAATTTACGTCGGTCGGTCCCAAAGATATTTTTTTCAGCCAGGCAGTCACTTTAAACATTTGTTTAATCAAACCGGTTGATCTAAAAATGTTCTTTTGGGTTGGTTGATATAAAAAAAAATTTTCCGGTAGGTCCAAAAAATTTTTTTTCAGTCGGTCAGTATAAAAACTTTTTTCGGGGGGCCAGTCAGTGAAAAAAATTGTTTCTCTGTTGTTCAGTTGGTAAGAAAAATTTTTTCTCAGTCGGTCGCTCTGTTGTTCTAAAAAAACTTTTTTTGACCGGTTTGTATAAAAAGTTTTTTGTAGGTAGGTCGGTCAAATACATATTTTTTTTTGGAATGGGCGGTCACTATAAAACATATTTGGTTTTGGACTGGTTGTTCTAAAACATTTTTTTGGGTCAGTTGAACGGTCATTCTAAAAAAATTTTTCCAGTCGGTCAGTCGCTCTATAAAAATATCTTTTTGACCGGTCTGTCTAAAATTTATTTTGTAGGTCGGTTGGTCCAAAAAAACCTTTATTTTAAGGATGGTTATTCGGTCAAAAAAATTTTCAACGGTCGGTCCAAAAGATATTTTTTTCAGCCGGGCAGTCACTTTAAATATTTTTTAATCTAACCGGTTGGTCTAAAAATTTTTGGGGGGTTGGTCGATATAAAAAATTTTTTCAGTCAGTCAGTCCACAAACATTTTTTGGTTGGTCAAAAAAAATTTTTTTCAACCGCTTAGTTGGTCTAAAAAATGTAATTTTTTGGTCAGTTCCTCAAAATTCTATTTTTTCAGTCAGTCGGTTGGTTGCTCTAAAAAATTTTTTTGGGACCCAGTGTGGTTAAAAAATTTTTTGGGTAGGTCAGTCCAACAAAAAAATTTTTTATCAGTCGGTCGGTTCAAAAAAACTGGTCGAACAAACAAAATTTTTATTTAGTCTAAAAATTTCATTTTTTTTGTTGATCGGTCTCAAAAAATCTTTTTTTGGTAATGAAAAATGTTTTTAGACCAAACTATCGACCAAAAATACAATTGGTTTTGCTAATTTTTTTTCCGGACATTCTTGAAAAAAAGTTTTTCACGTCGCTCGGTCCAAGAAAAAATTGTTTTCAGCTGTGCGGTCGCTCTAAAAATGTTTTTTTTTTACCGGTTGGTCGGTCTGAAATTTTTTTTTTTCTGTAAGTCCAAAAAAATTTTTTTGGGTCGGTCGGTATAAAACTGTTTTGGGGGGGTCAGTCAGTGAAAAAAAATTTTTTTCAGTTGTTCAATTGGTAAGAAAATTTTTTTTTCAGTTGGTCGGTCAAATATTTTTTTTTTCGACTGGGCGGTCACTTTAAAACATATTTGTTTTGGAGTGGTTGTTCTAAAAAAATTTTTTTGGTCAGTCGGTCGGTCGGTTGTTTTAAAAAATTTTTACCAGTCGGTCAATTGCTGTATAAAAATATCTTTTTCACTGGTCTGTGTCAAATTTATTTTGTAGGTCAGTTGGTCCAAAAAACTTTTTTTTTAGGATGGTTATTCGGTCAAAAAATTTTTCGTCGGTCGGTCCAAAACATATTCTTTTAGCCGGGCAGTCACTTTAAACATTTTTTAAATCTAACTGGTTGGTTTAAAAAAAAATTTTGTTTTCGGTCAGTCAGTCCAAACAAATTTTTTGGTTGGTTGAAAAAAATTTTTTTCAACCGCTAAGTTGGTCTAAAAAATGTAATTCTTTGGTCAGTTCTTCAAAATTCTATTTTTTCAGCCAAGCGGTTGCTCTAAAAAATTTTTTTGGAGTGATTGGTGTAAAAAAAATTTTTGGTCGGCCGGTCAGTCGAAATATTTTCTTTGTCGGTTTAAAAAAATTTTTTTTTGGTTAGTCAGTCTGAAGAAAGTTTTTTTTCGATTGGTCGGATGCAGGTCCAGGTCAGTTGGATGCAGGTCCAGGCCGGTCGGTCGGTCGGTCGATCCCCTGCTCTAAATAACCACACAACTATCTACTTAATCTAACGCCCCGTCCACACGATGACGGATTTTTTAAAAAACGCAACTTTTTAAAAACGCATCGAAAACGATTCGCGTCCACACAACATTGTTTACAAAAAAATCTCTGTCCACACGTAAACGCAGCAGTGCGTTTTCGAAGACGGCTATAAGCATGCCAAACCATGTGGTGGCAGTATTGAGTCAAATTTTATCCAATAGGACACCTCATTGTTTTCACAACACACGGGCCCATAAATATGACGTCACAGAGGTTTTCGTCGCAGGCAAGACGTCAGCGTTTTTTAGAAGTTGCGGATTCACCGTCCACACGACAACGCAGACCCAGTGTTTTTAAAAAAATCCACCTCGGCCAGCATTTTTAAAAAGTTGCGTTTTCGGTCCGGGTATCTGCGTTGTTGTGTGGACGGAAGGCGTAAACGCAACAAAAAAGTTGCGTTTTCAAAAAATCCGTTATCGTGTGAACGGGGCCTAAGACAACTGTTACCGTTAGTTACTGTTGGTGACGTCACCTTGCACCGCCAGATGATCGTGTCATCATCAGTATCATCATCATCATCATCATCATCATCATCATCATCATCATCTTCATCATCTTCACACAGCAGCTCACATTAAAGCCTCATTTATTTTCTGGACGTCACGTGACCGACCGTTAACCCGGTTGACCGATGATGCAATCCGATCACGTTGTTGCGCGAACCGGAAGTCAGTTGCATCAGAAAAGTGACTCAGAGCAGAGAAAAATGAACGCGGTCCGGGGGACCAATCAAAGCGCAGCGCGTCTCTGTCCGTGTCAGCGGGGGTGGAGTGGGGGGGGGGGGCACCGGGACCACATGGCCGGTCTGGGACACCAAACGCTTGACGTTAAACTGTGAAAACGCGTCTGTGGTCATGTCCAGGCTGGGCTCTATTACTGCCCCAGGAAACGGGGTAATTACTGCTGGACACCTCCCAGACCGAACCCACGCGCTCCCGCCGTGACCTTGATTTGTGCAGCTATTTGTGAAAAGTTGGAGTTACGGTCCCTCAGATGTTACCTCCCATTCCGCGGGGGCGGGGTGTGCGCGCGGCGTGGGCGCGCGTAATGTGCGCTCAATATTACCCCCCCCCTAAACTTTAGTAAAAAGAGCGCAAACTGCCGTCACCGGTCACGGGGGGGTGGGGGGAGAGAGTTGCATCAGTGTGAGAAAAGGGGGGGTTGTTGTTGGTGGTGGGGGGGGTCAGCGCCTCAAACATCAAACACCGGTGGCGTCACTCCTCGCCGGTACGTGCGAGCACGCCCGTTCCAAAATAAATATTGACGTGAATGTTGTATTCAAATGAGCCGCCTGACCGGACGCACGCCGGCCAATCAGAGCGCGTCGTATCATCACACCTTCTTTTCAGAAATCATTCATAACCGATGCGTCAAACACTCGCGGAGAACCCGGCTATAAAAACGGCTGCGCGCAACGCGCAGTTAGACATCCTCCAAAAAATCAAAGGAAAGACTTAACTGAGCAGGAACCGGCTGACTGTTGTCTGACTGTTGGCTGACTGTTGTCTGACTGTTGTCTGACTGTTCTCTGCTTCTTCTCCGCGCTGCTCTACATCCACTCTCCCGCTCACTATGTTGCCAACGCGTGGATTATATCTGGTGGCGGCGCTGTGCTCCGCGCTGGCCGCCGGGGCGCTGGGGTCCCCGGTGGCGGGGCCAGAGCCGATCCGCTGCGCCGCCTGCACCCCGGAGAAGCTGAGCCAGTGTCCGGCGGTGGCGCCGGACTGCACCGAGGTGTTGCGGGAGCCCGGCTGCGGATGCTGCCTCGCCTGCGCCCTGCCGGCCGGGGAGCTGTGCGGGATCTACACGGCGCCGTGCGGCTCCGGAATGAGGTGCACCCCCAGACCGGGCGACCCGCGGCCGCTGCACTCCCTCACCCGCGGACAAGCGGTGTGCACGGTCAGCCCCGAGAGGGAGACGACCCCCGAGCCCCAAACGCAAGGTAGGTAGGCCCCTCCGCGGGTCCCGCAAATTCCTCCCCGAGCCGCTCCGAGCCGCTCGGCCCAGCCTCACGCTCTCTGTCCCGGCGTCCGCAGATCAGGGAGAGCCGGAGGCGGAGATGGAGAACGCGGCCATCATCCCGGACGCCGGCTACGGACACTACCTCCCCGGCCTCTCCAAACCCTACGACCCCCGGGGGTCCTCCGACGCGCAGGAGAGCATGAAAGCCAAACTGATCGCCATCCGCAAGAAGCTGGTGGAGCAGGTAGGCGCCCCGCACCGGCCCCCACCGGCCCCCACCGGCCCGGGAGGGCTCCTTGTGTGCAGAAAAGTTTTTGGGGGAGCTTCGTGTTAGCGTTGCTGGTTCAATTGGGGGGGCTGGTTGCGGCACAAGGGGGCGCTCGCGTACTTTTTGAAGAGAGAAATGGGGGGGTCGCGAGTTTTAGATCCACTTTGATGTCAGCCCACGTGGTTGCTGGTAATAAATGATTATTTCTACATGTCCCCCTCCCTCACCTCTTCACCTGCCCCCCCCCCCCTTACAGGGGCCCTGTCACGTGGAGCTGCAGAGAGCCTTGGACAAGATCGCCAAATCCCAACAGAAGCTAGGAGACAAGTTGACCAGATTCTACCTCCCCAACTGCGACAAACACGGGCTTTACAAACCAAAACAGGTGTGTGTGTGTGTGTGTGTGTGTGTGTGTGTGTGTGTGTGTGTGTGTGTGTGTGAGAGTGTGTGTGTGTGTGTGTGTGTGTGTGTGTGTGTAGCCAACATTATGTCAACTGTAGATTTGCAGGTTTGTTCAGTGCCTCAGTGTGTGTGTGTGTGTGTGTGTGTGTGTGTGTGTGTGTGTGTGTGTGTGTGTGTGTGTGTGTGAGAGTGTGTGTGTGTGTGTGTGTGTGTGTGTGTGTGTGTGTAGCCAACATTATGTCAACTGTAGATTTGCAGGTTTGTTCAGTGCCTCAGTGTGTGTGTGTGTGTGTGTGTGTGTGTGTGTGTGTGTGTGTGTTGCTGCATGTCCAAGCATGTGCTGAAAACTCAAAGGCTCTCTCCCCCCCTCCTCCCCGGCAGTGTGAGTCGTCTCTGGACGGTCAGAGGGGTCGATGTTGGTGCGTGAACTCCTGGAACGGCAAGAAGGTCCTGGGGTCGGGCGACCTGCTGGCGGACGCCGAGTGTCCTTAAGAAGAACCGACCACTGATGGAGAGCTGACCGAAAAAAGGAAGAAGAAGAAGAAGAAGAAGAAGAAGAAGCCACTGTTTTCCTTTTTGATAGCTGTTTATTTATTGTCCATGGTGGTGTTGAATTCAGGTACACTGTCATTGCGGGGGCCGAGCGTCCCTTCCTCCCTCCCTCCTCTTCAAACACCCGTCCCAAAGAGAGAAAAATATCTATTTTTGTTTTTCTGAAAAAAGATTTTGATATTGATGCATTTACTTCTCCTGTCTAGCCTTATTTATTTCCACGTATTTCATTTCATTTGTAATTATTTTATGAGTATTTATATCATTTGTGAGCCTTATTGTTATATTTTTTATTTTTATGGCTGTATAAAGTGTATATATGTATCTTGGCTCTGAGTAACTCCACTGAGTTGAGCTGGCCCCACCCTGAACGAGTCGTCTGGAGGTTTCGGGGCAAACCAGGCAGGAACAAAAGCACTGAGTGACCAAATGTCGTTTAGAAGTCTTTCTAAATGTTTCCACGCTTCCTTTCCATGTTTGTCCTCCGATGTGACACATAATCAACTCAATGCAAAACTGTCCTCAGAAAACACTTCCCATGGTTCCATGGGCTTACAGCTAGCATGACGGGCGGCGCCCGTGGGCGGCGCCTCTCAGACGGGTAAAATCTACATTAACCTACCTCCGATACTTGAGTGTCTGCTGTCAGTTGTGTTGATGTCATTAAAAACTTGTTTTGTTTCTCTCTGACCAAGAACACATGACCACAAAGAGCGGGTCAGCGTTAGCGCGCTAACGCGTGATGATTCCGCTACATGCTGCTGTTGTTGGTAGAGGGAGTTTGTGTTTTGTTCTGTTTTTTCCGTGAGTCGATTCCAAAGTTACTAACTGCTCACTGGTGTATGTATACTTTTGTAATGAGATGTAATAATAAAAGGTGTTATATTTAATAAAAACATTAACCTCAGCTATGGGCTCGCTGGCCTTCCTTTCACCTCAGGCGGGTCTATTTAGCGCGTCTATAGGAGGAAGAGTCGCCTCGCTTATGGAGGTCTGTGCAGATGCTGTCCTGGACCACATGTTCTATCTAAATCGGGCGTGTTTGCGTGCCGTGTTATCATGGCGATCTAAAGTGGAGGTCCACGTCTAACTTTAGCCGGCCGGCAGGGACATGGAGCTCAGCGCTGCCTTTTGACCCGCGCTCTGTTTGCCTTGGTCGGGCACAGGAATTCTCCTCCACCTCTGGTGCCCACTGCCAGCCTGCCTGGCACCACCACATTTATTTTTAATGCTTTTACAAATTGAACCTTTGCTTCCGTCCTTATTGACGCATTCCGAGCTCGACGGGTGCTCGCTTGCATTGGAGGACTCCGGTGCGAAGGAAGTCAATGATAACAAAAAAAATAAAAGTCTCTTTAAACGTGTTCACTTTTTATTTTAAAAAACAACAACAACAACAACAGAGATATTAAATACAAATTATACTCAGATTTTCTCCAAGAAAATAATCGCTGTGTGATTTCTAGTTCAGAATCAAAAAAACAAAACAAAAACTCTTTGAAGGATAAACTCGATAAAGAAAATACATTTACCCGTGAACAGAGAGATTCTTAACGTGACCAGCAGGGAAAAAATTAAACAATCAAAAGTGACGGAAGTGTGACCCTGGCTCCGCGTGAACGGACTGAGACGGGATGGCGAGGCGTGCATGGAGAGACTTATTGAGAGGTGACAGGTTCATGGGTCTTAAACTGAAGACCAGAGACCTGAGTGACCGATTTCGCCCCGAAACGAAACTCGCCTGCTGGGCGACAGAACGAATATTACAAAATAAAACATTCCTTAGTGATTATAATCCCCAAAATACACTGAATCATATAGACTTTGCTGTGCAATAGGTGAGAATTGTAAGAAAACCTAGTTTGGATCAGCTTATAATTCTTTCTTAGATAAATAATTTTCATTTTTTTAAGTACTGTACATGATGTCTAATCAGACACGTAGCTGGCCAGGAAATAATAATTATATATATGTATATATATATATATATATATATATATATATATATATATATATATATATATATATATATATATATATAAAAAGACACACAAATAGTAAGGAGGGAGTAGCTTAGACATATCTCTATGTGTTCCTCCCCTTACATCAAGTCTCTGAGCAGATGGACGTAGCACCAACAGGCCGGTTGTAAGTCGCTTCTGTTTGCAAAGGACAGTCTACAGCTGATTCCGCGCCACCGAGCGACCAGGCAAGCGTTCCCCCGTCGACGCTCCCTCAGCTTTTCAAGTCTTTACACAGGATGTGGAACAGCATCGGGCAGGAAGCTCCTCCCTCTCACCCCCTACCACTTGCGTGAATGCGTATTTGGTGCCGTGTCCACCTCGTGGAGATTTGTTGGCGTACGATCATACGAGCATTTCTCAAACAAACAAACAGTGACAACAAGAGAGAAAATAGTTGCCCTGAATGGAAAGCGTCTTTTACAGGAGGGGGCTTTCAGAAGTCCTGGTGTCGCTTGTTTTCCTCCCCCTCCCTGGGTTATTATTGTTTTCTTACAGTATCGCGCTGTTTCATCTGACATTACCTCCGAGGAAAGGCATGCCGATGCAGAAAGGTCCAATTGTCTTTAACTGCATGCATGACGGGTAGCGGCGCAGCTAAAGTGCTTTAAGTGCTTGTGCTTGAAGCGTAAGGGTTTGGGTGTGCGGGGTGTTGGGTTGGGGGGCAGCTGGTCACACCAGGCTTTTCCCAATTTTTTTGTAAAAAGCTGACACCAGGTTGTACCGCTGACAGGAGGCAGACGAGGGGGGGGTAGCGGGGCAGGTTCTGGGACGGCATCAGGCACCCAGACAAAGGTGAGGCTTCAGACCTTGGCGCTGGTACCACACGGGGTAAAACCAGGGGCCGGATCTGTTCAGGGACTCATCTACCGGGACATGAGCCCCTCCGTTAGTACTCCACCAAGAATCTGCTGTTTGAGTATTAAATATGCGCTCTCTGTTAGCTTGACTCAGGAAACCACCTCTCCATGGGATATACCATGCGCATTCGCACATTAGCACTTGTAAAAAACCTCAATCACAGTTTTTATGAACTGCCAAACCGTCCAATAGAGTCTCCATCGCTCTAGGACTGACATTATTGCTAGATGGGACTGGTTAGCTTGTAGCTTCTCACAAGATCAATGTGGTTGGGGACAGACGGTTAGCATCATATCTGTGTTTGCGTAGCTTGTTACTACAGTAGTGAGAGCCTGAACACGGGTGTGTTGTTATCAGAATGAAAGAGTTTGCTGACACCAGAGGGGTGGTTTTAGGACTTCCTCTTGGAGAGAGTCACCCTCCGTGTGGCTGCTAGCGAGCGAGGCTAATTCTAATGTTTCAGAGCAGGATTGATGAGTATTTGATACTGAAAGGCAGATTTCTGGTGGAGCAAGACTGTGGCTGGCGGAGGGGTCGACTTTTAAGGCACTTGATCTGCCTCCATTCCTTCCAGGTAGGAGGTTGAGGGAACAGCCAGAGGCAGCAAAGAGGGCCCTCGGTGGCCATTGTGCTGGATAAGAAGTCAAAGCCCTGCTATCCCATAATGCCTCACTTCAAAATGCACCCCGAGCCACATGGCGTTGTGTTCTGAATTGTTAACCGGGGGATGTCGGAACCGAACTTCGTGACACACAGTATTTACACTATGAGGAGAGCACACGCTCACGTCATGCACAGACATGCAGGTGTGCACAGATGTGTGCGCACGCACAAACACACACGCAGGTTAACACACAGACGGGAACACACAATAGAAACGGTGTTGGTGTTGTCGGGTCACAGTCACAAACAAGTCCTCTTTAAAGCGAGTGGAAAAGTCCCTCCTTTCTCTAAAAGGATAGTGCAGATGGTCGATTCTCTCTCTCTTCCCCTGCTTTTAAAGGAAGGACAGAGGATACCTAAACAGGACGGAAAGCTGTGATGGACAGGAGGCTTAGCTCCGCCCTTCCCCTCCCCCCTTGTTCTCGCCGAAACCCTCCAACAGAAACGAGACCCAATGTCGACGGTCCAGAGCCCTTTCAAATGTTTGCATGAAACTATAAGCAAGAGCAAAGTAGGCTCTCTCTCTCTTTCCTCCCCTCCCCTCATTCTCTGTCCTCCTCTCTCCGTCCACTGGGCGTCCCTCCGTCCTCTCATTTGCTCTCCAGGTTGTAGCACTGCATCTCGCCCCGCTCCCGGCCCTCGAAGCCGGGTAAGGGTTGCCCGTATTTGTCCACGCACCAGCAGTAGCCCCGCCTCCTGCCTTTGGATGGACGGCACTGCAAAGAAAAAAATTGAGATTAGCCGACTTCAACAAGAGGGACTAGACAGGTGGCGACAACCAACGGACTCCCAATCCGAGGAAGAGTCGGTAAAGATCCGCAGAGGATTTATCGCTTTGAGAAAGGTTGTGAAAACAGATTAGCGTTTCCAAGGCGATGGCGTTTATCAACAGCAGCTTCGATGTGCGTGTGCTACAATCTCTCCGATAGCTTTTGGCTGTTGGAGACTTGTCAGAGGACGAGTCTTGCCTCAGCAGAACTCCAGTAAGACAAACATGTCATCAATCCTGGGGAGGAATGTCCCGCCGTCTGGAACCGTCCCCCGCTTCTTCTACGTAAAAACCATCGGAGATAAACAGATGATTCAGCTCCTGAATAACAATACTAAATGTCTCAGGAGGTGTCCGTGTGCAAACAGGGCGCTGTGCAGTTTATTTACTGGGCTCATGGGCTACCGGTGGGGGGTAAACGGGTAAAAACGTGGACTATTTTCAACAGAGAGGGGCAGGAATGAGGGACACACGGAGTGAAGGAGTGTGAATGTAAACACGGAGATGCTAAAATATTTGCCAAGGCCGGCTGGAGGGCTGCGAGGAAAACCAGCGCTGCTATTCTGGGACTCTGGCAGACTCTCAAAATCACCTGGAGCTGATTATGGCAGGCGCGTGCACACGGAAAGGCACGCGAAAACACGCATGAGCAAACATGAAGGTACACATAAACAAGTCACAACAAAATGAATGCACTGTATGTATACATGCACACACACCCAGGGTAATATCAGATGTCCGCCTGGGGGGGCTGGGCCTCGTAGGGTGGCAACTTTATGAGGTAAACATGAAATGACACGATCCTGAACTCGGGCTCAGAAGGATCCTTGTCCGACCCATTGGGTCCCAGTTTGGGAACAGGTGACCAAACAGGAGACACGTGTGTCCCACCAGCACTGCAGGCTGGAAGCAGGGGGAGCATGGTGTCCATAAATGTAGAGACGGGGGCAGAACAATATTCCCGCTGAAGGGACACTCGCAGCGTTCACGGTACAACAGCTCTTCAGTCTGAAAGCCAAGCTGCAATAAAACCCGAAAACACGCCTTTTCCGTGTCCCAATAAAGTTTCTGCCTTTTTATGAGACGCATTAGCTTTTCACTTAGCATGGAAATAAAAACAAGAATGCCCCGGACTAATTTAGGCTTCAAGTAGAGCGAAAAGCTCTGTTACGATCCATCAGAGGTGTTTGACGGCATTGGGATGGACTCCAACGCACCCCATTATTTAGTGAAATATGGATAACAGTACTAGAATAATACTGCAAACCAACCAATCAACCAACCAAACAACCAACCAATTTAGAAGCCAAATTGATTTTCAAAGTCTAAAATTTTGTGTCGAGCGGACTTTCAGAAGTGCCTTTTTTTGCGGTCCATGACACTGGTTCACATATTTTATTGTGGATCAACATGATGCAACACCATTTACCCACAACCACCAAGTACAAACATACCATAATTGCATGTGAAGATGTAAAAACTGCATTAACCCTGTATATTTGATCCAATTTAAAGGGATTGCTGTTGTCTAGAACATTTGATGGATTGACAACATGACACAGCTGTGAATGTTTGTGTAATAGAATAAAGGGGAAGACTTGAACTTATTGGTCTCCAACAGGCTCAGTCGGGGTAAGAACCCACCAACAAGGGCCATCCCTCTCCACTTCCTGGTTCCCCCTGGAGGACCTGTAGGAGTTTCCAAACTGGACAGGGGAGCTAATACCTGCAGTAAACACCTGAACTCAACGGGTCTACCTTCCACACAGTTTACCAGACGTGGATGAAAATACCTGAGAATCAAAGCTAAAACTCTGCTCTTCGATTTCAGTGTCGTTTCATTTCCACCTGAACCATGAAGTTCTTGTTCTGATGGGCCACACTGCAGGCAACAGACAGACGCCGAGGCAGACAGACGGGCTTCAGAGTGCGACCAGGTGTCTGTTTCCGGCGTAGTCCACATCCACGTGAAGCCTGAGTGCACGATCAAAGGCTGCTTTATAGAGACAGAGTCCCATTAAAATACCAACGACTACTGTGCCAGTCTGGGGGCCGGTCTGCCGCCCAGCAGGCCCCGTTCTCACACACCACCTTCATCCAGGGATTCGTTTGGTCAACTTTCTACCTACCTCGCTTCCTCCTCCTCTTCTGTCTCAACCTGTTTTCTGCCTCTCTCTCCTCCCTCTTCCCTCCCACCAAGCCATCGTCTGAGTCTGCGGTCAGCTTCTATTTTAGCCCTGACCCAGTGGACGAGACCGCGGAGAGGAGCTTAACATTGTGTTCCTCTGCTCTGGTTAATGATGATGGAGTCCTGTGTGTGTGTGTGTGTGTGTGTGTGTGTGTGTGTGTGTGTGTGTGTGTGTGTGTGTGTGTGTGTGTGTGTGTATGGGAGGGTTGAAAAGCCAAAGGAGAGACGGAAGGGAGAGGAAGAGCAGAATGTGTGTGTGTACATTCCCCTGTTGTTTGGCTACCTCTGAATTTCCACTCAATCTGTCTTTCATCTGTGAACGATTAGCAGTCGTCCCTGAACACGCACCAATGTGGACATTCACACGCACCAATGTGGACATTCACACGCACCAATGTGGACATTCACACGCACCAATGTGGACATTCACACGCACCAACGTGGACATTCACACGCACCAACGTGGACATTCACACGCACCAATGTGGACATTCACATGCAGCAACGTGAACATTCACGTGCTTGAATGAGAGCATACACACATGTATACATAAACATTCACACGCGCAAATGTGAACATTCACGTGCACAAGCGTGAACATATACATGTGTGAACTTGAACATGAACACACATGAACGTGAACATACACACGCCCATATATGACCATTCACGCGTTGCAAAAAAACAGCTTTATAAACTGTCCCAAATATTCATACGCTAAAAAACGGTTCTTCATGCAGCCGTGCTAGCTGGCTAATCTTAGGCGAGCTAATTGCTAAGAGGAGAGGTGATTCAATTCCGGTCCATCAAATCCAAACACACATTCTGTCCTCACCCAGGATTCATAGCACACAGGCCGTGTTTAGGCCCAAGCTTACCCAGGTGAGCTGACGCTGTTTTTTGGAGGCGGAGTCTCTTCAGGTACAAACCAATCCTGAAGCACAGTCTGCACCAGGGCTCATACATCGTGCCCCAGATTGTCCGGCCTGGGCCGTCCCTAAAAAAAGCCCGTGCCCTCCCCCCTGCGCGTTCATAATGCTACCTTTATGATGCGTGCATGCTGGGGTGTCGTGCATATGAATGCACGCTCTTGTGACGCCGGCCTTTATGGCTAATAGCAGCACTGCTGGGCTTCACGGACATTAAAAAGAGCCTCGTCCCACCGCAGGATAAACACAAGCTCATAAAGTGTAATATGTGTGAGTGTGTATAGGGGCGCGCGTTTGTGTATTCGTGTTAAAGAGGGTGCATCTGTGTGTGTGTGTGTGTGTTTGTTGCTCCAGGACATTGCTTTAAAAAACTGAGAAAAAGTGTCCCGTTGAATTAATCTCCAGAATAACCCGTGTTTATTTTAGAAGAATGGAGCTACACAAACCCAGACGTATAAATGATCTATGAAACCAGTGTGATGACTGGACACAGGCAGCGACGGGACACCTTCGAGATAAAGCAACAACACAACTCAATCCGTCATTTACGCCGTTCTTAAAGGGAGAAAAAACAACAACGTTTTTTGTCGTCGGTTTTATGCAACAAAAACTTCATTTCCCCCAGGAGAGAAGGGAGGAGAGGTGGATGAGAAAACCCAGAACGGAGGACAGAGACAGAGTGAAAATAGATGTCTGGGTCCCCGAAGGTTGGCCGGTTATTATAAAGCCATTGTGGTCGGTTGTATGTTTCCACGGATACTTTTGAGTCACGCTCAATAAGTCAACCCTTATGGGCCCTGGCACCGTCGGCGAGGGAGGAGGGACAAGGGTACACGAGCACCTGGCCCACATCCTTAACCCGCTGCTTCCTCCTCTTCTTCTCGACACACAGACACACACACACACACACACACACACACACACACACATGCCGTTGTCCCATTCACAAGCCTCACCAGGGGAGATTCCTGGCCAAACAAGGAAGGACAAGCCAGGTGGGCGGGAGGACAGGATGGACGGAATTATGGAGCGGGCAGACAGGACAAAAGATGGGTGGGTGACTGTAGGGGGGAGCACAATGGGAGTACTGATGGGTGGTGAAATGATGGAATAGAGAGGGGGGGGGAGCAGTGAGTGAGAGACTTTGAGGGGTGTTGGGTATGCTTGGCCCAAACTGGGATACTGGGCCGATTCATATAACTGGTGCTAAAAATAGGCTTCTCTATAGACGAGCTAGTGCTAACTCGACTCGAACGTCTGCTGGGGGGCTCAAATAACCAGAAACACACACTGAAAACACACACACACACAAAGTGGGGGCTTTGCCCCTCCTGATAGTCGACCTCTAGATCAATCATTCTATCAAATGCGGAGATTGTCCAGGACAACCAAACCAAATTTTGACCCTACCCTTGACTTCGACTTGCCCTGAAACTTCATTCTTAGTGAATGCACGAAACTTTTTGAAGGGGGAGGGCAGCTACAAAGATGGGATTTTTTAGTTTAGGTGGTGGGGAGGGGCGTACCTTTCCTGATTTGTCTGACTCGATGGGGCATACCCTTGCGAATCCCTGCAGCGACCAGCGTCTCTGACTGATCTGTGCAGGTTGAAACATCCTCCATCAAAAATAGATCTTTTTTTTCCCCCAGCGGGCCGGAGAGGAGCGCGGTGTCTAAAAACGTACCTGATGGAATCACAAGCATCATCTAGGATGGCCGCCATCGACTGGGGCGGCGGCGGATGCTCACGAATTCGAGAGGTTTATTGCTTTTTATTTTAGTTCCTGTTGATCCTTCGTTCGCGGAACTAAAAGCCGGAACAGTTCCCGGTACTTTTTTATAGCACTTGTCTACAATATAAAATTTCAATCTGTCTCCTCCAAATATCGAGACAACCCGTGAATCATGGTTGTTTCCCAACGGTTCACTCCTCCCCCACCACCTCCCTTCTTTTCACAGTATTGTCACCCTAGACGGTTCACACGGTCTCCTCTTAGTCGCGTTTCCGGTCATAAATCTCCGTGAAGGCACATCCACTCGGATGGATTTAACACCCCGCACCCCGCTGGCCTTCTGGGAAACAGGCGACACACACACACACACACACACAATCAGACAGGACTCTTCCTTGTTGGCTGATGAAATCTGGGACAGGAACGAGGAAGCTGATTTTAATGAGTAAGACAATCTCCCCAACCGCACTTTGGAGACCTGGGGGTGATTGACTCCGGGTGTTGGTTCTGGTTCAACCTGTTCTCTGACTCATGTCTGAGACTCGGCGGGGAAAAATTATCGCGTTATCAATTGGCCCCCCCTCCAGTTGACTGTCTCACACCTGCCCTCCCCCCGTCCCTTCCGGTCAGGACATCGCTCGACAGGCCACTCCAAAGAATCTCCACCGTCCCGGTGTCCAAATGAGGCCATGGGTGGCCCCGAGTCTGCCCGACCAAAACCAGGAGAAGTGAAGCGGCCACGGCTGTTTGTTTTCGTACCGCGCCAACAGCAGCACACACACCTACACACACCCCTAAACTACCAGCGCCATACTTACACTCCCCTGCCGCCACACACACACTCCCAGACCACATTCTTACATCCCTACCCCCCCGCCCCGACTCTCCCACACCACACACCCACAAACACACCTGACCGACTTCACTTCCTGTGAAGCGTGAGTCAGACGGCTGCTGTGCATTTACCGGAGTAATACACGGTTATTAGCCATTCTGATAATATAGTGTTGATGTAGCTGTCAAGGCAACCTGGGGGCAGGGGGGTGCTCTTGTGGGTGGTGGGGGGCGGAGAGGGATGAGTCCCTGAGGATTCTTTGGAAGTGTTCAGGCATGCGGTGGGTCTGCTCGCATGTGTCCTCAGGTGTGTGTGTGTGTGTGTGTGTCATTCACCTGTTTCTTCTTGTAGAAGCCCTTCCTGTCACAGTTGGGTATGCGGAATCCTCTGGGGTTGAGCACGTTGCTGATCTTCAGGCTGCTCAAGATGCTCTCCATCTCCCGCCGACACGGTCCCTGGAAGCCACGGCAACAACACACGTCAGGCGTCACACCGCCCCGCTCCCCACCTGAACCTCACGGTGGCGTTTGATGGGCGTGACTTACATACTCAGTCTCCCTCTTGTTCTCCAGGGAGAAGTTGTGGACGTCCATGTTGGCGCCCCCCCCCGCCGACTCCACCTTGTAGCTCTGGGTCTTGCGGTGGTGATCTTTCTGGATTAGTTTGTTGCGCAGCGAGTGCCGGCTGTGGCCGCCCTTCACCGTCGTCAGGTCGGGCAGCACGGCGGCGGTGGCGTTCCCGTTGACGCGGTCGTCTTCGACCTGGTTTGAGTCTGCATGGGAGAGGGGTTGGGGGGGGGGGTCAGTTTTCAAGAGTTCTGTTTGCTTTTTTTTTTCGGAAAAAAATTTGGGGTGAAATAAAGTTAGCCTGTTGCTAACTTGTGAGCAGAGTGACAACAGAAGCACGGAGAACCAAACTAGCCGCCACGTGCCAACCGGTTGGCCACGAGGCCACAGCTAGCAGCGCGGAGACATCCAGGAGAAGCTGGGGGGCGGTGGGGTGGGGTGGGGTGGAGTGGGAACACGCAGGCGGCGGCCGACACACGCCCAAACCGTTAGGAACCGTTAACTGAAAGCAGATTGTGTGTTGGAGCCCTGCGGTGAGGGTGGCGGGGGGGGCGTGGCTCCTGTGGGCAGTCAAGCTGGAAATCCACCCCGTCTCCGTGACCATGTGATCAATTAGGGACATGGTGGGGGCAACAACAGGGATGGCAACAACAGCATCAGCTGGGGCAGGAGGCAGGCGGGAGGCAGCAGAGGCTCTCTAACCATCGGTACGGGGGTACAAACATTTACCCCCCCCCCCCCCCCGTAGGAAGACTAGTGTCGGCTAGATGAAAACATTACGCAATTTGTTTGTGTCCCGGCACCGGGATGAATGTACAAACTGCGGGGAGCTCGTTAACGCGGGGAGCAGAGGCTCATGGGAACTGGTGCTGGTGGGAACCGCTGGCCTGTACTTACCCGCTCTGACCAGCAGGGGCGCTTGGGCTCGATTTCCTTCTGAACTTTTTTCTTTCCCTTTCTTCAATCTCAGCGTGAATTGATGACGCGTTTCCGGATCGAGCTGATAGAAGCTCACCGTTAAATCATTCCACAGGATGAGTTTCATCCATTCATTCATCCATTCATTTATTTATTTGTTTCTGCTGTAGCATCAGAATTCATGTAAACTGTCCCGTCCAATCAGAGAGCAGATACCCAACGACACAAGGCGTGTGTGTGTGTGTGTGTGTGTGTGTGTGTGTGTGTGTGTGTGTGTGTGTGTGTGTGTGTGTGTGTGTGTGTGTGTGTGTGTGTGGACTGCTCGCGCGCTACACATTACTGTGGTGAAGCCAAATAGCCAAGTAGAGGAAAACACACGGAGGCTCCTGCAGGCCTGACGTCATCAGTGCCTGAACACACATACCAGTGTGTGTTCGCACGGAGGTGGCGTGTGTGCAGCATGACTCCACGGACACTAAACACAATACAGATGCGAGCATCTTCACGACACTGTGTGTGTGTGTGTGTGTGTGTGTGTGTGTGTGTGTGTGTGTGTGTGTGTGTGTGTGTGTGTGTGTGTGTGTGTGTGTGTGTGTGTGTGTGTGTGTGTGTGAAGCGCAGTGCTGTTTATTTCTTAATCAGTTCGTAAGCAGCAACATTTCACACGCGTCTTTGCGCATTATCCTTGATCCAAATCTGTGCGCGCATGGAGAAAAAAACCCCAAACGATTACCGGCTGCGTAAAGGTCCAAGCCGGAGCCGGAGCGACCCGCTCCAACTTTCTGGAGTAGTTTCACCCACGCAAACACATCTCCCCTCGACCTGGCAGGTTGGGATGGCGTGAAACTTGGTAACGGCGCGCGTAACGCGCGTTGCGCACCACCTGCCCTTAATAGATAGGTTTTACGCATCATTTTTCGCAATCATCCGAACAGGTGAGACCGATCATGTTAGCAGCCACCAAACAGCACCCCACGCACACCTCCACGCACGCCTCTCACCTCGCCTCGGAGCCGGCAGCAGGAGGCCGTGGAGCTTTTTGGCCGCCGCGCTGGCGCACGCTCCCCGTCCCTCCAGCAGCGCCTGCAGCGGTCGCGTCTCCCCAGGCTGGTGCTGGCAGGTCAACCCGGAGCCGCAGCGCGCCGTGTACACTCCACACGCCTGCCCCGCGCCCAGGGCGCACGTCGTGCAGCAGCCGCAGCCGGGCTCCCTCACCCGCTCCGCGCAGTCCTTGGGCAGCGGCTTGCACAGCAGGAGCGAGCCGGGGTCGCACGTCTCGCACCGAACCACCGGCCCCACGGTCCCGGCGAGCCGGATGAAGGCAGCCAGCGCGGCGGCGAGACAGAGCGCGCAGAGACCGGGCATCGTGCCGGCTGAAGCTGGTCACAAAGGAGCGGTGTGCGGGTTGTCGCTGGGGCTTAAAGGGACTCTCTGTGACGCAGCGGGCCGGTTAGCCTTCTCCATCTGTGTTTTCTTTTACGCGAACTTCTCGTTTTATACAGGCGGGGAAAAAAAAGAGCCAACAAGTCACACCCTCCTCTGTATGAATAATGTAAACGGAGAGCCCCGACATGAGGGACCACTGCGTCCAGCCCGGATCACCGAGCCGCTCCAGCGCGCAGCTCCGTTAATCTCTCTAATGATTCACAGACGCTTCATCTGCTGCGTTCAGGAACCTCCTTGTTCGCAAACGTGTTGTTATTTACGCGCCATTTGTCACACAGAACGGACGGCTGGAACGCGGTTTCCTGAGTGTGCGTGGGGTTACGTTTCACGTTGGGGGAACAGAAATATTTAGTGTGATGCAGATTTCCACCAGAGAGAGAAAGCAGCAGCAGAGAAGGTCGCTTCTGTTTTGGCTGCTCCCAAACCCTCGGTGGGGGGTGGGGGGGTCACACCGCTGGCCACATCCCCTGCTGGCATCGCTGGTATGTGCGCGCATACCGCTGCCCCCCTCCAAAAAAAGCGCAGTGCTGATAAAACATTCCTCTGGGCAGGTGCGTAGGTGGCCTCAAACCGTTTCTCCTTTACGCACAACCTCAGCATCCCAGTGGAAGCTGCAGCGCTCAATCAGAGCCCCCACCACACACACACACACACGGACTCACCTTTCACATACCCCCCCCTCCCTTAGCAGACCTGGCAACTCCACTCAAGCCCTACCGCCAAGCACGCAGACCCCCCCCCCCCGCGCCTGTACCTTCTACCTCACCGGATTTCAAATTATTAGAAAGAAAATGTTCAGATTCTGCAGCCTCAGCATCGCAACCCCCCCCCCCCTGTCCAGCATATCCTCTTCTGCAATAACAAACGCGGGAGGGGGGCACACGCTGAGAAAATAAAGCAATCAGTATCGCCCATTGTGTGATTTCTACCACAGAAGCAGAAAAACTGTTGAGACTGCATTATGAAAAACAAGCAGCGGTAAGGAAACACCCCCAGGACCCCCCCCCCCCCAGAATGTCTCCAGCCAAGATTAGTTTTCTTATTATTTGATGTTTTTGCTCCTTCTGCATTTATTTGGAGTCTGACTTGAGTCGCTCCAGGTCCTGGTTTCCCTGGAGGAACCTGAAACCGAAGCAGCTCCAGACGGACCGGGTTCCTCTCCGGCCTCCAGGTCGGGTCGACGGGTCGGAACACAACCACCTCCTGTCCCTCACATGGACCCGGATCAGTTTGCTTCTGGACAGTGTGGGTATGAAGTTAAAAAAGAAGAAGCACACCCCCCACCCCCACCCCGGCACCTGCTCTGTATGGCGTTTAGATACCTGTTGAAGAGGAAGCTCACCTCTGATTGGTCGTACGTCCACCAGGAAGTAACGGCTTCGGCATCTTCCTCCTGATGAGGGGGAAAAAGATGGGTCACTTCCTGTTTTCTATCCAATCAGGCGACAGTTTCAGGGTTAGAAAGTCAGAAATATGATTATTAAATTAAATCATCTTTAATGATAAGATTTTCAGATCCCACCCACTTCCTGTTTGTTTTTTTGTAGCTTCCATTCCTCGTCTCTTGTGATTGGAGGAAATTTTGATTCTCCTGTTTTTAATCTTTGCTTCAGCGCCTCCATCGGCATTCCTCCAATGCATTCCCACAATGCATCATATTTCAGGCTTCTCTTTGTTGGTTTGTGCTGAACGTCTAACGCCCTCGAGGGCGTGTTGTTTAAAACGGCGTCCAGTAAACAACAAAATAACACAGGAAAAAACAATTATTTGCTTTCTGTGTTATAAGGGGGCGGAGCTTGTCCTTTTAGCAGGTCTAGCTTCTCAATAATTGATTCAGTTGAGGGTAAACGCATAAAAAAAAACTCCATCGACTGCAGTTCAAGTTAAGTTTATCGAGTCGTTTGATTTCCACCACTAATGGTTGTGATGATGCTAAAAATCTTTGCAATGACTTCATTTTCTGCTCCACGAAATCATGTTAACGTCTGTACAACAAAACCCAAATGTTTTAAGACGGTCGGGTTTGTGTCGCCGCTGCAAAACTGAGGACTCAGAATAGAGTCAGGGAACATTAAATGACTAAATTGTGAGACTTGTCCAAGCTCACCAACAGGCCACAGATAAAGTGACGATCCAATAATGGTCAGAAACAGATCTTCCCCCAAGACTAAAAACTTTTTTTTTAAAAATAAAATCAACACAAAAACCAACGGACCTATCAGATCTCAATTACCTGCATGAGCACCGACAGCTCCACCGTCCGAACAGCCCCACCGTCACCGGCCCCGCAGCACTCACGCAAAGGAAAGGACAATTCAAAACATTCTAAAAGTTAGCAGTACTGCTGCCACAGTCCAGAATATTGTCTTGGGGGAAAAGTAAATACAAGTCTAGAATAAATACAAGGACTTCAAATGGGCATAATAACCTAAGAAACTAAATGGAACAAAATAAAACAATGGAAACAAAACAGCAAAAAGACGACTTATAGCAGCATGTGCAGCAATCAACTCCTGAGCCAGAAAGGAAGCATGGTAACAGATTACACCAAGTCCTGGCTGATTCCTGCTACCAAACTCTGGTGGCTGAGGAGGGACAGTCTTTACCCGTCACATTCGGCTCATTTTATGCCAACGCCACCGTCTTGGTTTCTTGGTTTTATACGAATTCCATCTTAATGAAATGAGGTAAACTAGCCCACGGCCGTACGTAGAGTACCCTCTTTGGGAATACAGTAATCCGTCGCACATTCTCACATCAACGCACGCGACTTCACCTCATCGCGGATTTCTAGTCGGCAGTCACGTGATACCGTACACGCATTCTATTGGCTGACGGCATCCAGAAGTACGCTACGTTCTGTGAGTCTCGGACTTCCATGAGACAAAAAACAGACATTTCAAAGCACTTTAACAGACAGAAAACCCCAACTGAACCCTCCAGAGCATTGGTGACAGTGGTGGGGAAAAACTCCCTCGTTGAGGAAGAAACTCCGGGCAGAACCCAGACTCTTTTGGTTGGGTGGAAAATAAATAAAAGGAAGACAAGAACAGGGTAAGAGAGAGAGAGACAGAGAGAGAGTGGCAGATAGGCCAGACAGTCAGTGTTGCTTGATTTTTACTCGTTTGTAGATGTTTTAGCCTCGTAGAGATGCGTCAGGCGGTGTGAACGGGGATTTATGGAGTTCAAGATCTACAGTTGTTCGAATTTGTCTTTACGATTCTGTTGGGTTGTTTTTTTTTACACAGATAGGAAACATGTGACTGTCAAATTTAAATTTTATGTGTTTTCCATGTTGGACAATCCTAAAAGTTTCCACATATAGTTCATTTTCTTGGAAAGATCACGCTTTCTCTGGCGATGACGGCTTTTATTTAAATCTGTTAAATGATTTATGTTTCTTCGTATCGCGGAACGCCGTACGGTAACGTTCTCTTCCTGTTTTATCTGTTTCTAATAAATGGGTGGAATGAACACGGCCTTCAGGCCACAGTTAGAGAAACATCTGGAGACGACAAAATAAGACGTTAAGACCCTGAAAGGTGAAGAGAAAACCTAGAAAATAAAGTCGCTTCAGGTTTTTAATGGAAGCAGCTACATGTGGGGGCAAAGCAAAGCTGCCAGGCGAGGTTCTGATCAGTTCGCGGTCGAGTCTCTGCGTTTGTTATGGCTTTGGTTGGATATGCCTGGCAGCTCCTGGGAGGAGGTCCGAGTACGAGGCTCAGGATTCGACCACGTGAATTCATTTTCATATTAAAAAGACATTTGAAGATCACAGTTTGGCAGCGTTTTAGCACTGTCTGAGGAATTATATCCATCCGTTTCCAGAAAGAACAAACCAGGACCAAAACAAAGAGGAAGAATGCGAATTCTGTTTTCAGCGTTCCCATGAGTCTTTTAAAATATAGAAATTATTTCCACACAACTTCAGATTCATAAACAATGTTTGACGATCCTCCAGAATGCATGGCTGAAAGCACCAACAGATGGATGATGGAAGACATTCAGATGCTTAAAACTTGAGAAGAAGTTTGAGTCTGTGCTCCATGTATCCCATCAGCCACTGGTGCAGCCCACTGGGTCTGCTTCTGGCCAATAAGAAGTGCACATTGGAGTCAGATCTGGATCCCAGTAGCAGTCAGGAACTGTTGGATAGATACTAGAACTGATTCAGATAGTATCTGAAACCAATTTGTTGTCACATCTAATGTTCCTGATCCAGATCCAGAAGAAAAACCGCATGGGTGAGACCAAACTAACAACTAAAACCAATGTGATCAAGATTAAAGGGGCAAGATTTTCATCATCCAGGAGTCACATGATGATGGTGGACCTATCAGAGTGATATATACAGGAACATCAACGCATCACAAAGCGTCATAATTCCTTGAATGCAGAGAATGAAGAGCTAGGTGAGCGTGGTCCTTCTGAGATGATCTGGTTAGATTAATGCCACACCCACATGCGCATACAAGAAACAGTCAAGTACAAAGAGTCTTTAGGTCACCCCCCTCCCCTGACCTCCCCAACCAGGTGGAGGCGGAAGGTGCCAATTGAAGAGTTGAAGCGGAATCAAGGCCAGATCTTGCTTGGCACTCTCAGGTTGACCAACGCAAGGGACACTTTCCTGAGAGCAAAGCTAATTCCAGATCGCTAAGAGGATCAGTTTCCCTTCCTGTCCTAGCACACATACCCAGCTAGCGCCGCTTGGAAGCCTTCGGGTTCGCCGCTCGCCAAGGCACAGCGGCGTCAAACGCTTCCCCCCACGCTTTCCAAAAGCCACTGGTGCCTGCAGCATTGGACCGGATCAGAGAGCGTTTGACTGCAAAGGCAAAGTCCTCACTAAGAGGATTGAGATCTTAAACCTAACCCACACAAAGGCCAACGGTAACCAGGTAAGAGCCAGCAGCGCAGATCATGAGGGTGATTCATCAGGGAACCAATCAGGATTGAGATGAAACTACTGGGGATAGGAAAGCATGAAGTGGCGGGGGACACAGTCAGATCTTGGAAGACGAGGTTTCTACGGAATTAGTGATGTCACTTCCTGAGCCTGGGTGCGTTCTGGTCGACGGATCCTTTAGAAGAACCCACGAATGGAAGCTCAGGGTAGAAAGATGAGAGAGGAAGTGAAGTCATTGGTGAAAGCTGATGGTTCAACCCAATGTCAAGCAAAAGGGAACTTTCTGGTGTCTTTAAACGCCGTCTCCACTCTCTGATTTTATGGAGACTATTCCCGATTCCTTTCCTCACCGCTCTGGACCTGTGTCCCGATTTAACTTGAAAATGAAAATCAGAAGCAGAAAGGCAACTATTTCATCTGCTTCATGTCACTTAACACCGATATCACAAAAAGAAATTGCTGAAGTATTACCGCAAGTCCTGGATGGTGGGCGTTCTGCCAGCCAACATTTGCGGCGTGGCTTCGACTTTGTTTGGGCGAATTAATTAATCGATTATCACGACATTCTTTCTGCTTTGACGGAAAAGCAAAGGGAGCTCATGGATTTGAAATCAAAAGGGAAAAGCTAAATAAACACCTCGTCTGTCTTCCTGGCTGATAAAGAGACAGGTGTTAGCAAGCGCTGCCAAGAAGGCCAGAGCACAGCCCATTACGTATGAATGTAAGCCCTGTGTATCTTGACACATGTTGGAGCCTGACCTGACGCTGAGCAGGTGTGTGTACCAGCGCCGGCTAAAAGGCAGAATGTCCTGCACACCAGCTGCAGAATGGCTGCGGCTGAGACCTGCCGCATGTTAAACCCGGGTGCCTGACGCGCTGTTTGGATTGCGGGTGACTGATTGGGTCGTGATGTGGAGCCCTTCCACCACGTTAGCACTCAGGCGGCTAACAGCTGCTCCGAGCAGCACCCAGATGTGTCTTAATGGACGGTGGACGTGTGGACGGGCTGACAGGCTGTATAGGAAAATGTAGATGTGGCCGTGATGTTCGACATGTATGACGGCACCTGGAGAAGCCTTTCAGACCCAATCCGCTGCTAAAGGTCCAGGTTAGGGCTTTAGGAGGATTTAGAAATGGAATACAATACCAGCAGGAATGGAATACAATATTTATAATTATGTTATTAGCATATAATCTCATGAAGATAAGGAATGATGGCGTTCAGCCTGCAGTGGCCACTACATCTTAAATACCGGACTTATAAATCAGAACTCAGGTTATATTACCTGGGCTACAGACACATTTTCCATTTTGTCTCATCTTTATTAAGTAAATTCTGCAAATTCCAAAAGACTAAAGTCGTGTTCAACTGACGGCAAAAAAGTTCTGCAATCGTCTACTTGGGGTTTTTTTTTCTTCTATTTTTTAAAAAAATCTGCAAAAACAACTGCAGTGTGCATACCAGTTGGCAGTGTAATGATAAAAACATCTTTTAGTAATGATAAAAACATCTTTTAGTTATCAACAACTGAATCAATCCATAATTCTGTTGGCAGGTGGAAGAAGATGTCACCGACATTAAACTTCTCAAAACCGCTCCTGTCAGGTAGTCCAGGTTTATCCAAACCAAAATCAGAATAAAGGCTCGTTTACACTATACGACGCTAACATCGACGTGGACGCACTTCCACGCATCCTTTAGTTTCCAGCAGAGGGCAGCGAGGAGTCAAAGGTTACGGCTTTTTAACAGCGACCAACACGGCGTGGGCAGAAGGGGTTTTTGTTTACCCGTCAATGAGGCAACATCACACACCTGTTTGCTCCGCCTCCGTGGCGACAGCGGAGGTGGTAACCGTGCCGACAGCACACCTTTGTGATCTCTTTAAAATATGTTTGAGCATCACATACCCTTTTATTAACCGATTGTTTGAGGCTACCTACTTCTTGCTTACCGCGTCCTTCCATAAATGCCCTGCCCTTCGCATCGGCGATCCGTCAAGGGGCACGTTGAGCTCTGCAGACAGTTTAAGTGAAGCGATAGAGTGAGAGTGCGTGGGGGGGGGGGAGAGAAATTAATGGTTCCCCCCCCCCCGTCCCTGCTTATCGCGGTGGTGATGGGGGTGGGGGTGGCAGTAAAGTAGGCTGGTAAAGTAAATACTCCTCGCTCCTCTGGCAGCAATGGAAAAAGAGAGAAGAATGAAAATGTAATCTCACCCCAGCTTTTAAATCTGTCTCCCCTGCAGGGGTGGGGGCGGGGCGGGGGTCAACACAGTTCCCATCAAATGGCAGATTAATGCTGTGTGACTCATGCGTGGTCACATCCCGGTCCTCCGGTGCTGCTGGGAAGGCTGTGTGGGAGTCGGATGGCCAGGGGGGAGACGGGAGGAACAGATCGGGCGAGTATCGGATGGTCGGATTTGTAGGAAGAGTAGCGGGAGAGCAATGATCAAGATTTGAAGCCAAAGCAATATGGCCGCCGGGGCGGGCATCCCTATAGGCCAACTGCCCCCCGTCAGAAGCTGCTAACGGCGAAGAATGTCCGGAAGCCTCGCGACACAAAGATGAAAAGATGAGATGAAACCGTGAAAAGACGCGAAAAGTGAAAGCTCTGTTTGCCATCAATGAGGTTTCGATTGATTCGTTCGATCAGCAGGTACTTTGTCTACATGATGATGTCACCGTCCCTCTCTCCTGGTGGAGGGAAAGAAAATCATTTCCTTATTTGCTTGATGGGCAAAGACGGATTTTAGGACGTGTCCTCTTGAGAATTCCATCCTCATCCAGTCGTCGATCACCCCCCCCACCACCACCACCAATGTATTTGAATAAGCGCACTTCAAAAAGTCTCACGCTGTCACCAACTCCAGCCACTACCTGTCAATCAAGCACCCAACCAATCACAGAGCATCTGCCAGAAGGAATCACGTGAACAACATGGCGTAAGGCATCTGACGTCGAATCTCCAGTCTTCTCTCCTCGGAAACACCTCGTACGCGTCGGATTCGTATAGTCCGACGTATGTTTGCCTCGACCGACTGCGAAATTCCTCACGTCAGCTGTACTTCTCGCACAAAATATTTGGGAGCTACTCGACACGATGAAGACTAGAAAGTAAGCAAGACCCAGAGAGAAAACACAAACACACACACACACACACACACACACACACACACACACACACACACACACACACACACGCATATCCTTTCTTGGAAAGCCACAATTTTCTAATTATATCCTGGCTTTCAAATAAAAAGCGTTTACAGCCGATCCGTTTGCGTAAATGCCATTCCTGTCTGTCCAGAGATGCTCCATTCCTGCCCAGAGACAATAAATAGTTTATTGCTTTTATTCGTCATGGTTTTATGTATTGCCAAGCCCTGAAAAGAATTTTTTTTTAAAAAGCATATTTTCCCACTAATGACCGTGTGTGATTTATAGAGGCTTTGACATGGGGGTGTCAGTGCTTTCAAACCCAGGCATAATTAGACCTCTGGAGCTCCGCGCAGCGCAAAACACATCGGACAGAAGGGCTGTGTTTCCCAGAGAGGCTGTGCGGTTTGGGTCGGATGCTGAACACTGGTGAATGAGAAAAACGCCTGGAGGTTCCCCACCACCACCACCACCCGCCCCCAAACGCACACACACGGATACACGCACGCCCACAGAGGTCAATGATATCTGAAACTAACATAATGATTGGCTTTGACACACTTTCAGGATCGGATACAAGAGGAGAAGAAAGAGCGTACAGATCGGCCAAAGGGGTAGTCGAGCATGAGCTGTTCCCCTGCCGGGCGGAGAAACAACCGATTCCCCCTCCCTCCTTCGTCCTCACTGACCCTGAATGCTCACCGTGATCCTAACAGGTCACCAAAGAGCAGGAGTTCACACTTCTTGGATGCCCCTCCTCTGGCTCCCGCGCCTCCTCTTCGCACCTTCCTCCTTTGTCTCGTTGTCCTCTTCGGGTTCCTCTTTTGGGTTCCCTTCAAGTGATTTCTAATGACACGCTGCATTCTCCCCACAACATGTATTTCAGAGTTAATGAATCAGGCGGTACATGGCCTCGTTAAAGTTGAAAGCGCTGCTCGCCACCGCAAAAGTATATGGTGCTCTGGATCGGGGGGCCGTTCGCGCCGAGGAGCAGGCGGCGCTGCAGCTGCGTGTTCGGTGGTGAACTCCATGAGTGTTGAGCAAGAAGGTAAATCAATCAAGAAGTAAGTTTGGATTTTTACTGTGTTTGTTTCTGGGCTGCATTCAGGAACTACAACACTTGAGCGAACACAGAGTCGCTGCACCGAGCTCCAGTTGGAGGATGTTCCTGGGTTTTTCCAGTGGTTCTCCCAAATCTAAGCCACAAGTTTACAATCATTGACCAGTTGGTCCCGAAACGGTCCAACCCTTAACTTTGTGACTATGATAGTGGTTCCTGACAAATCTTATCCCATTCAAAAACCATCCAGTTCTGCAACATTCCTGTTTTACCTTCTCCTTCAGATCCACCAGAGGGTTTCTAGGGATTCCAGGTAGACTGCCTCTAGAATGATCCAGGACTTCTTCTGGAACCAGGTGGACTCTGATCTCTGCCCAACTCTTCTAGTAATTCCTGATCCTCGATGGATTTCAGGCCATCGTTGATCATCTCCTAAGGTATTTGAGTTTGCCCGTGAGGTCAGACTCTGAACTGCTTTCTTCGGTGGCTGACGGCTGAGTCATTCACTTGTTTGTCTGTTTCTTTATTGTTTTCCCATTGACTTTTCAAAGCAAAAAGATAACATCCTGAAAAACAATACGAGGCAAAAAATGTTGAAGAGACGACTCTTTTCTTGGTTTGGGAGGACAGACAGACAGACAGGCAAGAGCTGACTTCGGCCTGTAGAGGGTTTTCTAATCCGGTTCTGACGCATCATACACCACCACCACCACTAGATTCATTCCTTTGGGGCAGTTCCCCTACCTGCCCAAGAAATTTCCTCCAAATCTGTTTGTGAAGTTCTGACTAATCCTGACAGACAGCTGAAACCCAACCTCCCTGCAGGCGCGAGTGATTATTCTTTGTCTTTCATCCAGGTACATTTCTGATTTCGAAAGTAATACCTGGACATAACTTCAAATGTTAGTCATCCTCAAAAAACTGGAAGTTCCAGGTAGTTCTACTGTAAGTCTCTGTGAGTCACTGCCAAAGGGAATAAACACTGATGTCTCATTCTGATAAAACAAAAGGTCTATTTTGTGTGAGAAACCACAAATCTGGCCAAACCAGGATGTGATAAAAGACGTTTGACATCAGCAAACGGCCTCGCCGTCACATGGACACCCCTCCCTTACCCCGCCGACAGGTAGATAAGTCATCACTTCCCATCAGTCGTGTCCGAACATTATTTTACAAGGTACTTTTCCTTTAACGGATTTAATTCTGCTGACAAAAGACAACAGGAGAGGAAAAACAGCGTCATAGGATGACGTCTGGGAACCAGATTGAAACCTGGGGAATGTTCTTTGTTCAAATCTCATCCAACAATCGCAGAGCTTCCACGTTTACGAGGCCAGCGAGTGAAAAGGAAACACAGCTTCATAAAACACCAGTGAGCTGCTGAAGGACAAGCGGAGGAACAATTTATGGCATTGGTATGGTCTCAGCTCCACAGCGGCGGCGCTCCTGATGATTATCAGGACAGATTGATAACATTGATTTTTTGCAGCGCGTCACAGTCACCTGACCAGCGACAACTGGTGGAGACGGATCAGGAGGTTTTAATAGCCAATCACAGCCCGGCTTTAAGCCGCGCCAGTCATCCCTCAGGACCAATGGTGCAGCGTGCAGCTGGGCTGAAGCCCCGCCTTCTTGAGCTGTGCAGTCAAGGGGTTAAAAAGAAATTCATTATGGTCAAATCATCTGGTGGTGGAACAAGAAGAGGCTTCATCCGTCCCCTGGGATGAGCTGGAGATCTTCTGAGGTTCTGTTCCTTAACTGCAAACATTTAATGCGTTTATGTTATTTAAGTACGTTGATCTCTTTATAGGGAGTCCCAGTTTAACCTCTAGAGGTGCTTGAATATGAAATCATATCAAAAATATTTGCAGCGCCATCCCAGCTTCCTCATGAAATGTGTCTAAAGACGTCTTAAAGCCGAGAATAAATCCCACAAATTAGACTTTTAATTTTTGAATCTTGTTCATTTGAGGAATTTTAAAGCAGCAAGTCGTTTCATTGCTTGAAATTGGTTTTGGTTAGTGGAACGTTTAAATACAAGACTAGAATTAATTTCTCTCAGTTTGAGGCTCCAATTCTTCCAGTTTAAAGCTCCAGTTTGTGGCTCCAATTCTCCCCATTTGAAGCTCCAGTTCTCCCAGTTTGAGGCTCTGGGCTGTGATGAGATGATGCAACTCCACCGCGCTCTTACATCAGGCAGGACACCTACCTGATCTGGCCATGGAAGGGTTAACCCGCCTTAGCCTGCGTGCAGTAATGCACAGGTCATTAAACACGCGTTACCCCCCCACACACACCCCACCCACATCTCTCTGCAGCCCTTTTACTTTATTTTAATACCCCTCCCCTCTGTGCTCTATGCTCCACCACCCCAACCTCTAACCTAAGTGGCAGGTGGGGGCATAAAATGTTGGGAGGTCCTCCGGCTCAGGACATCAAACGGATGCATCACGGGTGAGTCACCCCCCCGCCGTCTCCAGATTGCTGCCCTGCATCTTGACAGCAGAGCGGCTGATAAAACACTCGCCGGATGGAGAGCGGGCCATGATTGGTCGCGGAGGAATGTAATCATTTTATTATGTTTCACTGCAGGGCCTCGGGACGCCGAGACCTCACCTCACACGCCATCCCATTCCAGTCGCTGTGTGTGTGTGTGTGTGTGTGCGTGTTCTGATTGTGGTGTGTGTCCAGATCGGTGCACACACATTCCTTCCATTTGTAACATCGGTGTGCTGCATGCATGAAAGCTTCTCCTCCGGGAGAAAAGAAAGATGTTTGTGGCGTTGGCCATCCTAACACGACCGGAGTGTTTCAAGTCTTTAGCTGCTAATGTCGAGCCGGAGAAGAAGAGAAAGGTCCAGGTTCTGTAACCATAACGTCGGTGTATTTACACCGATTCAGGAGGTTGTTGTTTTTACCAGTCTTTTTGGGTCAGGAAAGATCTCACAGAAAAGCCAACAGAGTAGCAGTTAGCAGCGAACAGGTTTAAAGAAGAAAACTGAAGCCAAGACGGGGATGAAATCCGCCGTGGAACAGGAAATGTCACAGGAGAAGTCGATGTCGGGTGTGCCACTCCCTCTTTGCAACTCAAAAGTATGCATTTAAACCCCCACCGCCACAGGGAAACGGTCTGTTTCATTCAAATCTGTCAGAAACCTCTGGCCAGCCAGGTGAACAAGAAAACCATCATGGATCCATTGTTTATCAGGTTCTACTCCAAAGTCCGATGGTTCTTTTCCTTGAGTCTACCTCCTCCGATCCATCCAGTTCATGGTAGTCAAATTTCCAAAAGACTCAATGGTCAAAAAGACTCAACAATCCAAAAGACTC